>NW_025319125.1:0-287183 GCF_017639315.1 Drosophila ananassae
ACCTTGATGACCGCCGCCAATTGCTGATCGTCTCCGATTAATCCTCCAACTATCTCTGAGAGGCAGCACCTCGCGATCTCCGCCTTCCTCTCTATGGCTGGGATCGCTGCACGTTTCCCGCTCTCTGGCAGCATTCTGTGCTTCTCACCCCCACTGCGCCGCACATCCTGCAGAACAAAATTCTGGGGTTTCTGCACCCGCTGGCCCAATGGCCCATGCCTCCGCATCTGTTGCACGCCTGTGCTGGGTTTTCTACGTGTCCCTGTCTAGGCGTCGCTGCCCGCTGCATATTCGGCTGCCTTTGGATTTGGTTTGCTGCGCATTGTTGGTTCGGCTGTTGTTGCCTTGGGCCTGCCCATTGCTGGCTCGGCTGCTGTTGCTGTGGCATTTGGCGATGCTCCTCCGGCTGCCATCTCTGCCCCCATCCCTGTCCTGGATGGCTCTGTTGCTCCGGTGGTTTATGGTGCAACTCCTCCTTTGGCCATCTTCTGTCTACCGCTGGGGACTGTCTATTGAAGACCTCCTCCTCCAAAGCCAGCTCTTCGAATTCTTCGGCTAGACCCATGACCTCCTCAAGTGATGCACATGCGTAGGGTCTCATGAACATCTTCATGCGTGGCATGCAGTTCTCCACGAGCCTATCGATGACCTCCTTTGTGGACTTTCCTAACGGCTTCATTAGCGCCTGAAGGTCCACCATGTACTCTTTGAAAGGCTCTCCTCGCTGTTGCTTCCTCTGCTTTACCTGGTCTGCCAATTTCTCGAAGTATCTTTTTGGCAGGAAAAAGGCCTCGAAGCTTTTTCTGAACTCCTTCCATGTGAGCCACTCCTCGTCATTCATTAGGAACCATTTTTGCGCTCTGCCCTGGAGTAGTTCGGGCATCGCTCGCGGGATTGTGTTTATATCCATCCCGTATGTTTTGGCAGACCATGCTACTCGGTCCACGAACTCGAGAGGATCCCCTGTTCCGTCAAATCGGAACGACCACTCTCGGACTTGTCTCGCCACCTTCGCATAGTCCACCTGTACCGGGACTGGCTTCCGCGCTTGTGGCTCCATGCTCCTCATGCTCTTCATTTCCGGTACTGCCAGACTTTGGATGAGCTTTTCCGATTCGCTCACCGCTCTCTGCCTCGGCGTGGTCCTCTGCGCGAAGTTCTCCTCGAATCCCCGCGCGACCACCATCACTTCATCCTCCTTTCTTTCTTCGGCCCACCTTGCCACCAGTGCCCTCATGCTCTCCACGGTTCCCTCCGCTGCGAGACCGAGCTCTCTGCACACTTCGCACAACTCTTCTTTGCGAAGCGCGTAGATCCAGTTTTTCCTCCCCATCTTGAAGCAGTGTTACTCCTAGACTCTAAAGCAATCACGTAGTTTGGGCGCCAGGTGTAACGAACTGTTTTGCTATGTTTTGCTCGCAACAAACGCCGCGGCTAGCTCACAGAGGTTGAGGGTACGTTCCACCGAATTTATTGATTCGACGTGATTGCCCGAGCCCAGAAATAACACGGTATTGCTTCTTTTCAAATAAATCCCCTTTATTGTAATTAATTTACAAAGCAATAAAGAGAATCTCACCGGCTGTCTGGCTCAGCCGACCGACCGCTCGTCCTCCCGTCGATCCCCGATCACCGCTCCGGGTTGGTGCCGATACGCACGCCCTCCCAAAGCTTGCGCCCGGCAGGTCGTGCGGTCTTGGTGCCTGGCGCCGAAACGGCTCTCGGTTCCCTCCGTTCGGACTCACGGACTCTGGTTGCGGGGCCTGTGTTGCTGCTTGTCGTCTTCCGCTTCCGCTGCCGCTGCCTGTCCGTCGCTGCTGCTCCCTCATCGTCGCTGCTCTACGGTTGCCGCTGCTCCCTCGTCGTCGCGGCTATGCTGCGGCCGCTACTCCCTCGTCGTCGCTGCTCTCCTGTTGGCGCTGCTCCCTCGTCGTCGCCTCTGCCGTTGCTGTATCTCCGCTTGGGGTGCCGTGGACTCGGAACCTTTGGCTTGCCTGGATTTGCCCTTACGCCGTGGCCGGCACCCAATCCGTGTTAACAGACCGAGTGGCTCACCTCCCAGGCATACGCCGGGCAGGATATGCTCCTCGCTGCTTAGCGGCCGGATCAGGGCACGAAGGGCCTTTCTACCCTACAGGACACGCCCCCGGTCGCGTTCGCCACTCGCCTCCAAACACCTGCGTGCCTACGCCCCGCAGGATCTATGGTAGGCCAGAGGTTTGGGCGTCGCGACTCATTTGACTCCAGGTGGATCGCTGTGCATACGCTCCAGCGCCTGGATCAGGATTCTCTTGACTTCCCGGGGTGTCCCTGCCTGGTTTCACTAGTGGGCTTGAGTTCCCGTGTTGGCTATCCCTCGCGTTACAGGATCACACCTGGATCGAACGGTCAGGAGCAGTACACCAGGATACCTGTCGTGTCCGGGAATAACTCCACCCGACTCTTTTACCCTTGGGCCTCAGCTTTGCCGCGGATCCTTGATCCTTTTCCCCTGACTCCTTGCTCGATTCGATGCGCGTACCGCCGCCGGACTTACCCACAGGGGGTCCTTAAGCTATTTTCGTATATCCTTGCTCACTCGCTTTAATAGCCCGCACTGAAGACTGTCGGACTTACCCACGGGGGGGTCCTTCAGCCTGTACTCCTAACTCTTCAAGGAAGTTTTCCAACTTGAATGGCAGACTTACCCACGGGGGGTCTTTCACTCACTCTCCCAGCTTCCCTAGAAGACTCGGCCTCGATTCGCTCCAGGGGCCCTCCTTATATAGTGCCAGAGGCGCCCGTTAATCCTTGCGAATCCACTTCCTGCCGTTAATCCTCCGCTCCTTTACTTTCTCCGTTAGCTTTCTCCAAGCCCGCCGTCTTTCTATCGGCGGGCTTTCTTTATTGTTCCCCCCCCGATTGCCCCGTTCGGGCCTCCGATCCGCATTATCTTGTGCCGGTCATCGGACTTCGTCCCAATACCCCGCGATCCCCCCCTGGACATTCAAATGCATTTCTGTGTTTTTGTGCATTTTGTAAACACAGCTGCGCGGTCGCCGGCCGCTTCGTTCCCCGCCGTCCCCGCTGTTTCCTATGACCTTCGAGCGCGGCCGCGGAGGCCCGGCCGGGACCGTTACGTTCCACGGTGACTCCTCTTTCGCCCTCTTCCGTGCGCGACGCCGTGCTGGTTCCTCTTGCCCCCGCTGCTGCCCCCGCATGCCGTCTGTGCTCGACGCATTTCTCCCTTGATACCTTTCTCTTCCTCCGTATTTCTAACACAGCAGCGCTGGCCCATCCGACGCTGCAGTGCTGACTTGCATGTTCCCCCCCCCCCGCTGCTACCCTCTTGCCACCTGTCTTGGTGTGTGGGAGATCTAATCTCCTCACAGTATAAAAAATAATCTAGTTCGGCACGTGAATGATTTTTTTTTTGTTTTTCTTGCACGTGCCGAACAAGAATATTTTTTATATGCAATTTTGTACACCTATATAGCATATTTTCGTCACTAAAATTGATATCAGATATTTTGGGTTTCGCATGCAGGTTCGTCAAGAGGTTTTTTTTTATGATATCAGTTGTTTTTGTGTATATATTGATCTTCAATTATTTAAAACAGAACGCATAATATATAGAATATATATGTACATATATATGGAAGTAACCTCTGGACAGGCGATTCACACAGTTAGCAATACTTTAAATGCAAGGATAAACATTAAAACTCTTTTTTTTTTAACTCTATAGATTTTGACATTCAGGAAGGTGGAATAATTAAAAACCTTTTCAAAGACGTAAAGAATTTTTCGATAGCTTCAGTGGCTCTGAAGTTATACGTATTTTTAATTTACAAAGGTTTTGGAATTCGGTTAGTGAAAAAATTTTAATTAAAAATTTGCCAAAAATGTATTTAAAATCCAAAATTGTTTCGTAGTTGAGGGAAACCAAATTGTTTTCACAAATTTACACAGTGGCGTAGATAGCTTTTTGATATGGGGGGGATATGACTCAGAATAATATCCTGTTTTTTTGTAAGTTTTATTTTACACTGCAATAATAATCCGCAATCTGCGATAATAATAATAATAATGCTGTACTGCACAGTCATCGCGTAAAAATGTGTTTCTTTTTCAATTTTGAGATTATATCATCTTATAATTCTCAGATATAATAATTCTCCCCACCCCGATATAGTTGGCCGATTCTTATGAAACATAGGATTAGATTGCCCAAAACGGAAACCATAGATAGTCCCATCATTCTAGCTTCAAAAACAACAAAGTTAAGCCAATTATCCTAATAAAATTTTGCAAATCGGATAAGATTGCCCAAAATGCCATCTGTACTAATTCCATCCTTCTAACTTATAAAAAAAAAAAAATTATGGCATATCCGATCAATCATATAATAAACATGTATTATATCTAAAATAAATGAGCAAAGATAAAAAATTAAAAAAACTGGAAATTACGTTTTTCCAGTTTTTCTAGTTAAACCAATTGTTGAATGTAACAAGAGATATAAAATAATAAATATTAGAAAAGTATTAGCGGAGTTGGTATGCCTGGTTTTTTTTTTAGCTTTTAATCCATGATTTGGCCCAAAACGGTGGTGGCTGTAATTTAAGTAAAGCAGAGTTTTATTTATATGCATTATATGCTCAGTGGGGGCATATGCATATTATTCGATTTATTCGTTTCTGAGCTTCATTAGCGACTGACTTTAATAAAATATGATAGACTGCACGCAGGCAGACGAACTTAGAAACATAAGTAAGCGACAATTAGTTTACAGTTAAGTACATAACCATCCACATAGTGCGTTGTACACTCATGTATAAATTTATAATTCCAACACTCCTTCTCAACGCATTATGTCTTCATTACAAAAGTCCTAGTAGACTAATACATTTCTCATGTTTTACTCTATTCAAATTCTTTGTTAATACATCAGCAATCATATTCTCAGTAGATACATATTCAATATTTATAATTTTACTTTTATACATATCCCTGACATGATGATACTTAATATCAATGTGTTTGCTTCTCGCATGGAACTTTGGATTTTTGGCTAAACATTGTGCACTTTGGTTGTCGCTAAAGACCTGTAACGTTTTAATGCCACCAAACCCCATTTCGGTAATCAGCTTCTTGATGTACATTGCCTCTTTAGCAGCGCCAGACAACGCAATATATTCTGCTTCGGTGCTGCTTAGTGCCACTACGCTCTGCTTCTTCGATTCCCAACTGAAAGCAGCGCCTGCAGCAAAGAACGCCCATCCAGTGTAAGACTTCCGATCTGTCGAGTCGCCTGCCCAATCAGCATCCACGTAACAATGGATATCTCGACCTGTGCGTTTGAAACAAAGTTGTAGCTCCGATGTGCCTCTCAGGTATCTCAGTATACGCTTAGCAGCTGCCTCGTGCTCCCCATGCGGACTTGCATTTCGCTGAGCAAGTTTTACTGTAGAGTGTAGGATATCTGGCCGGGTAGTCATTGCCAGATACATAAGCGATCCAATAAGGGATTGGTACTTGACTTGGTCCACTTGGCTGCATCCTTCATTGTCACATTTGATTTGATGACCAACTTCTAGGGGTATACTATTAGGCTTACAGTCTTGCATTTTATACTCACTAAGAAGTGTCTCAATATATTGTTTGTGACCAATCCTTACTCCACCAGTGTCACCCTCTCGCTCAATTTCCATACCCAGGAAATGTTTCAATGTGCCATTGTCGACCACATCAAACGACTGTGAGATTAGCACCTTGATCTCATTCAGGTCATCTTTGCTCGAACTGGATATGATCAAGTCGTCAACGTACACAACTACAATTCCCATGATGCCTTGGGTATTGCGTATGTACAAACATGGCTCACTCGGACACGGAGTAAAACCAATCTTCAATAGAACGGCATTGAGCTGCTCATTCCATTCTCGCCCACTCTGCTTAAGGCCGTACAACGATTTGTGAAGCTTCAGGACCCGTTTTGGAAACTGTTTGTCAACAAAGCCTTCAGGCTGCCGCATATATACCTCGTCTTGCAAATAACTGTTGAGGTATGCTGACGAAACGTCCATCTGATGCAGAAACATTTTATATTCCACGGCCAGGGCGATGACAAGTCTAATTGTTGAATATCTAGCAACTGGAGAAAAAGTTTCGAAATAATTAATACCTAGGCGCTGTGCGCACCCTTTAGCAACCAGTCGTGATTTAAACGTCTCGACGTTGCCAAACTTGTCTCGTTTAACTGCAAATACCCATTTGCATCCAATGGTCTTCTGGCCTTCGGGTAAGTCAACTAATGACCACGTACCATTGGCTTTCAAACTATTCATCTCCTTCTGAATCGATGCCTTCCATTTGTCTCCATGCTCTGAGCTTAGTGCCATGCTGTAACTACTCGGTACTGAGACATCCTCAGTTGTCAGGATATTTAGCATGGTATATTGCTTCTTCGGGCGTCCAGGTAGCCCAGTGAGTATCATCTTTGGTCGTCCTGGTCCTCTTCTAGCCTCAACATCTTGAGGTTGCTGTTCCGTAGACGATAAAATGCTAGAACTCACCTTAGGTTCTACTTGCAAACACTCATCAACTGGAGTTTCACATTGGAGTTCAACGATCTGATATTCAGACACCTTAGCCAAATCCTTTTTGGTAAAATCGTCTTCAATAAAAATTACGTCACGGGCTGTGATGACTCTTCTTTTCTCAAAATTATATAAGCGGTATGCCTTTGACAATTCTGCATATCCTACCAAAATATGCTCTTCACCCTTTGGAGAAAATTTCCTCTTTCGCATCTTGTTAAGAACAATGGTCTTCGCACCGAAAACTCGCAAGTGCCCTACGCAAGGTTTTCTGCCAGTCCATACTTCAAAAGGGGTCATACCATGTAAAGTTGACGTCTCTGCGCGATTTCTCAAGTAGGATGCAGTCTTGATAGCTTCTGCCCAGAAACTTTCATTGAGTCCAGCCTGTACCACCATACTACGCGCCATTTCAACCAAGGTTCTGTTTGCGCGCTCAGCTACACCATTTTGTTGCGGTGTGTATGGCACTGATAATTGTCTCTCAATTCCGTTGTCAATCAAAAACTGCTCGAATGCCCCACTCAAGTACTCTCGGCCGTTATCGCTTCTCAAGACTTTCAACCTTTTACCGGTTTGATTCTCAGCAAGGGTCTTAAATTCTTTAAATTTTTCTAAAATCTCATCCCGTGATTTTAAGAAGTACACAAACACATATCTAGATTTATCATCAATAAATGTTGCAAAATATCGTGCACCTCCAATAGATGCTTGGTTAACCGGACCACATATGTCTGTGTGCACCAAATCGAGAATGTCTTTTGCGCGGCTCTCACTGGCCTTTGGAAATTTCTTTCCGCTGATTTGGCATTTCGAACATATTTCACACACATCATGGTTCTCAAAGTTCGACTTTAGGCCGTTCACCATATGTTCCTTAACCATTTTGTTAAGGCTCCCAAAATTTAAATGTCCAAATCTACTGTGCCATAAGTGTGGTGTCGTCACCCGCGTAATATTAAAACACTTATTATTTTCGCTTTCAAATATAAACAAACCGTTTTGTCTCTTGGCAGTCAATATAACCGTGCCGTCGTTCTCAATTACACTTGCGTTATCTCTTGTAAATGTAACATTAAGTCCATTGTCAATCGCTTTTGACACCGACATAAAATTACACTGCAGATGTTTCACGTACAGCACATCCATTAATGTAATACCGAAATTTTTCCAGATTACACGTACACTGCCACGGCCTTCTGACTCAACAAATTTATTGTCAGCTAAGAGTAAACGCTCTTTATGTTCTTTAAAGTTAGTAAACCGCGATTTTTCACAACATAAATGAGCTGTGGCCCCACTGTCCAAACACCACATCTTCCGACTAATTTCGTTCGGCTGCGCACTTAGACAAACGCTGGAGTATGATCTCTCACTTCTCCCATTCTCCGTTTCTTTCTTAGAGTCATTTCGTTTTTTGCAGTTTGCAGCTTTGTGGCCGTATTGCCCGCACGACCAACACTCTAACGGCTTTCGCGCATTCGATTGGCGCCCGAAATTTTTTCTGTTCTTTGTGTTATCTCTGGTTTTCTCATTTACGGTGCCCGCTGAATATGCAGTTTTTTCAACGGCTTCTTCATACACCTCGATTCCTTTATGCCGTTCACCTTCTTCTAGAAGCTTCGACTTCACTTGTTCAAATGAAGGCAGTTTATCGCGCGTCTGCATAGCAACAACGAAAAGTTCGAATGATTTGGGCAAACTCGATAGAATCATTATTACTTTCACTGGATCAGATAGCACAATATCCAATTCACACAGTTTATTACATATCTCAACAAATTCGTTGATGAATTGTAACACACTCCCGCCTTGTTGCAATTTTAGCCCTAACAATCTTCTATAAAGTTGAAATTGTTGAACAGGGCCATCCGGCATATGCAACTCTTTTAGTTTAGTCCACATTTCGCGGGAGGTCATACACTTTTTCACTTGTGTCATTTGCGCCCCCGTCATGTTCATTACTATGTATGCTCGAGCCTTTTTATCAGTTTTAATCCATTTGACTAAATCGGCACCGTCTTCTGGTTTAACCAGATCACCACTGACCACATCCCAGAGGTCTGACGCTATCAGGAAACTCTCCATGGTCATGCACCATACATCATAGTTACTTTCATTTAATTTTTCAATGTGCCACGATACACTCAGATGTTCAGATGTTCAGAAATTTTAGGTTACACGCAGTTTATACGCACTCTGGGCCCATAACCTATTCGATTTATTCGTTTCTGAGCTTCATTAGCGACTGACTTTAATAAAATATGATAGACTGCACGCAGGCAGACGAACTTAGAAACATAAGTAAGCGACAATTAGTTTACAGTTAAGTACATAACCATCCACATAGTGCGTTGTACACTCATGTATAAATTTATAATTCCAACACATATAAAGCTTTCTACTCATAAAATGTTGCATTCTTCTCATTAAGACATGAGACACTGAAACACAAAGCAGAATTACATCAAAAGTTGCCATCAAGCAACAAAGTTCGAGGTTAGCCGAGTGGAGAGCGTCGTGGTTCCTAACACGGGGGGCCTGGGTTCGAGTCCAAATTGTGTCAATTTTTTACGTTTTACTTTTTTAAGCCCTATTTTATTTGGATTTTATTTTTTAATAAATAAACTAAAATCTGAAAAGATATACTCCATATTATTTAGGGTATAGACCAAATATATGCAGACTCCAAAAAGCAAAGTTGCCAATCAAATACACACACATGTATAAGTAAATGCAAGCTTCACAGGAGGCTGTAAAAAATGGGTAGCTGCACTTACAGGACTATATCTTGAGTGAACGAATTTTGCCAGATATGAGCGATATATCAAAAGTTGCGTCATTTCAAAAGCTATCTCCACGTGCAACATAAAAAGGATCAGTCGACCAAATTTTGAAAAATAATTTTTTTTCTTAAAAAAGAGTTTATTTTCAGTGTATTTTTTTTTGTGTACTATATAGACGTTTGGTCTCAAAGAAAGGGAAATTGATATTTAAAAAACCATTTTTTAAACCATCAACGGTGTAAAGCTCTTTTTAATATCTTTCTTAATTATAAAGTTATGAATTTTTTCATTAACAAGGTTTTTTAATTTTTTGACGTAAGCTTAAGGTATTTCAAAAAGTTGTAGAACAATAGTTGCTCATATGATAGTAACAAACATTTTTCAATTTTTTTCAGGATTTTTAAGAAAAAAATAGTGCTAACAGACAAACCGACAAACCGACGCAAACTGGCTTCATTTTGAAGAAGAAGAAAAAATTTTCTTAATTCGAATTAATTCGAATTTTTCAAATAACTTCTGAATGAAATGTCGGATCGGGTCGATTGAGGTACCAATCGACGCGTATTTAGCTCTAGAATGCGAATATATAAAATATATATATTCTATCTGGGGACTAAAATGTGTCCACCAGCCCCACTTTAGTGATTAAAAATTTTTTTAATTTCACCCTAATTTCTCCCAAACCAAATAACTTTTGGAATATGTTTTGACAAAAATTATCTAATTGAAACAATACCTTTCGATCGGTATATCATTTATTTAGATCGGTTGCCTACAGAAAATTTTTAATTCTTCGGCTATATATAGAGTTTCCTCGCGCACGCCAAGGCATGCAGGTCGTCACCTCGTGGACTTCCGTCGACAGTGATGCGTGGCCACCAAGCGGACTGCACCTCAACTGCAAGGGTATATAAGCTTGGGCTCTGCCCGAAGTTAGCTTTCCTTTCTTATTATACACTTGCAGAGGGTATTATAATTTTGGTCAAAAGTGTGCAACGCTGTGAAGAACACATCTCCGACCCAATAAAGTATATATATTCTTGATCAGGATCACCTCCGGAGTCAATATAACAATGTCCGTCTGTTCGTCTGACCGTCTGTCCGTCTGTCTGTTTCTACGCAAACTAGTCTCTCAGTTTTAAAGCTATCGAGTTAAAACTTTGCACACACCCGTCTTTCCTTTGCAGGCAGTATATAAGTCGGAACGGCCTGGATCGGTCGACTATATCCTAAAGCTGCCATATAACTGATTGATCGAAAATGCCATAACTTCGTTGTTTTTAAAGTTAGAAGGATGGGATTTTCAATGGATGCCTCTTTGGGCAAAATAATTCGATGTGCCAAATATCATAAGGATCGACCGACTATATACGATCCGTTATATATCTAATAATATAAGATGCGTGGCGCCACCTAGCGGACTCCACCTCAACTGCAAGGTTATATAAACTTCGGCTCTGCCCGAAGTTAACTTTCCTTTCTTGTTATACCCATGCAGAGGGTATTATAATTTTGGTCAAAAGTGTGGAACGCAGTGAAGGAGTCATCTCCGACCCAATAAAGTATATATCTTCTTGATCAGGATCACCTCCTGAGTCGATATAAGCATGTCCGTCTGACCGTCTGTCTGTTTCTACGCAAACTAGTCTCTCAGTTTTAAAGCTATCGCGTTGAAACTTTGCACACACCCCTCTTTCCTTTGCAGGCAGTATATAAGTCGGAACGGCCGGGATCGGTCGACTATATCCTAAAGCTGCCATATAACTGATTGATCGAAAATGCCATAACTTCGTTGTTTTTAAAGTTAGAAGGATGGGATTTTCAATGGATGCCTCTTTGGGCAAAATAATTCGATGTGCCAAATTTCATAAGGATCGACCGTCTATATACGATCCGTTATATATCTAATAATATAAGATGCGTGGCGCCACCTAGCGGACTGCACCTCAACTGCAAGGGTATATAAGCTTCGGCTCTGCCCGAAGTTAGCTTTCCTTTTTTATTATACCCTTGCAGAGGGTATTATAATTTTGGTCAAAAGTGTGCATCGCAGTGAAGGAGACATCTCCGACCCAATAAAGTATATATATGCTTGATCAGGATCACCTCCTGAGTCGATATAAGCATGTCCGTCTGTTTGTTTCTACGCAAACTAGTCTCTCAGTTTTAAAGCTATCGAGTTGAAACTTTGCACACACCCTTCTTTCCTTTGCAGGCAGTATATAAGTCGGAACGGCCGGGATCGGTCGACTATATCCTAAAGCTGCCATATAACTGATTGATCGAAAATGCCATAACTTCGTTGTTTTTAAAGTTAGAAGGATGGTATTTTCAATGGATGCCTCTTTGGGCAAAATAATTCGATGTGCCAAATTTCATAAGGATCGACCGTCTATATACGATCCGTTATATATCTAATAATATAAGATGCGTGGCGCCACCTAGCGGACTGCACCTCAACTGCAAGGGTATATAAGCTTCGGCTCTGCCCGAAGTTAGCTTTCCTTTTTTATTATACCCTTGCAGAGGGTATTATAATTTTGGTCAAAAGTGTGCATCGCAGTGAAGGAGACATCTCCGACCCAATAAAGTATATATATGCTTGATCAGGATCACCTCCTGAGTCGATATAAGCATGTCCGTCTGTTTGTTTCTACGCAAACTAGTCTCTCAGTTTTAAAGCTATCGAGTTGAAACTTTGCACACACCCTTCTTTCCTTTGCAGGCAGTATATAAGTCGGAACGGCCGGGATCGGTCGACTATATCCTAAAGCTGCCATATAACTGATTGATCGAAAATGCCATAACTTCGTTGTTTTTAAAGTTAGAAGGATGGTATTTTCAATGGATGCCTCTTTGGGCAAAATAATTCGATGTGCCAAATTTCATAAGGATCGACCGTCTATATACGATCCGTTATATATCTAATAATATAAGATGCGTGGCGCCACCTAGCGGACTGCACCTCAACTGCAAGGGTATATAAGCTTCGGCTCTGCCCGAAGTTAGCTTTCCTTTCTTATTATACCCTTGCAGAGGGTATTATAATTTTGGTCAAAAGTGTGCAACGCAGTGAAGGAGACATCTCCGACCCAATAAAGTATATATATGCTTGATCAGGATCACCTCCTGAGTCGATATAAGCATGTCCGTCTGTTTGTTTCTACGCAAACTAGTCTCTCAGTTTTAAAGCTATCGAGTTGAAACTTTGCACACACCCTTCTTTCCTTTGCAGGCAGTATATAAGTCGGAACGTCCGGGATCGGCCGACTATATCCTAAAGCTGCCATATAACTGATTGATCGGAAATGCCATAACTTCGTTGATTTTAAAGTTAGAAGAATGGGATTTTCAATGGATGCCTCTTTGGGCAAAATAATTCGATGTGCCAAATATCATAAGGATCGACCGACTATATACGATCCGTTATATATCTAATAATATAAGATCATATAAAAAAACATCTTGATGAGGTAAAGTACCGGTGACGAACCTGCATGCGAAACCCAAAATATCTGATATCAATTTTAGTGACGAAAATTTGCTATATAGGTGTACAAAATTGCATATAAAAAATATTCTTATATAATACTTATATAATTCTTAAAAAATACTCTTATTATATACGTGACTGATTTTTTTTGTGTTTCTTGGACGTGCCGAACAAGAATATTTTTTAAATGCAATTTTTTACACCTATATAGCATATTTTCGTCACTAAAATTGATATCAGATATTTTATATACAAAATTGCATATTTTTGTATATAATTTTTTTTTTATATACAAAATTGCATAAATTTGATATCAGATATTATATATACAAAATTGCATATAAAAAATATTCTTATATAATACTTATATAATTCTTAAAAAATACTCTTATTATATACGTGACTGATTTTTTTTTGTGTTTCTTGGACGTGCCGAACAAGAATATTTTTTATATGCAATTTTTTACACCTATATAGCATATTTTCGTCACTAAAATTGATATCAGATATTTTGGGTTTCGCATGCAGGTTCGTCACCGGTACTTTACCTCGTCAAGAGGTTTTTTTATATGATATCAGTTGTTTTTTTGTATATATTGATCTTCAATTATTTAAAATAGAACGCATAACATATAGAATATATATACATATATGGAAGTAACCTCTGGACAGGCGATTTACACAGTTAGCAATACTTTAATTGTTAGGATAAACATCAAAACTATTTTTTTTTAGAGACTATTTTTATTTTTTTATGAGAGTTCCACGATATAATAAATTATTAAAAAACAAGAAAGGAAAGCTAACTTCGCGCGGAGCCGAAGTTGATATACCCTTGCAGTTCAGTCGCAGTCCGCTAGGTGGCGCCACGCATCTTATATTATTAGATATATAGCGGATCGTATATAGTCGGCCGATCCTTATGAAATTTGGCATATCGAATTATTTTGCCCAAAAAGTAATCTGTACCAAGTCCCATCTTTCTAACTTAAAAAACACCAAAGTTATGCCATTTCCGATTGTTCTATGACAGCTATAGGATATAGTCGGCCGATCCTTATGAAATTTTGTACATAAGATATTTTGGTCAAACATAACATGTGTGGAAAGTCCCAACCCTCTAACTTAAAAAACAAAGTTATGGCATTTCCGATCAATCAGTTATATGGCAGCTATAGGATATAGTCGACCGATCCCGGCCGTTCCGACTTAAATACCTGCAAGGAAAAAAAGGATGTGTCCAAAGTTTCAACTCGATAGCTCCAAAACTGAGAGACTAGTTTGCGTAGAAACCGACAGACAGACAGACGGACAGACGGACATGCTCATATCGACTCAGGAGGTGATCCAGATCCAGAATATATATACTTTATAGGGTCGGAGATGTCCCTTCACTGCGTTGCACACTTTTGATCAAAATTATAATACCCTCTGCAAGGGTATAAAAAAAAAGAAAGGAAAGCTAACTTCAAGCAGAGCCGAATTTGATATACCCTTGCAGTTAAGCAGAAGCTTATGTTATTATTATATATATCGGATCCTATAAAGTTGTCCGATCCTTATGAGAATTTCACCATCAACAAAATTTCTAATAAAAATATTGGAAACAGCCCCAAGCATCTTTAAAAATAGAAAGGTTGTGCCATTTCCGATCGTTCAGTTATATGGCAAGTATAGGATATAGTTGGCCGATTCTTATGAAACATAGGATTAGATTGCCAAAACGGAAACCATAGATAGTCCCATCATTCTAGCTTCAAAAACAACAAAGTTAAGCCAATTATCCTAATAAAATTTTGCAAATCGGATAAGATTTCGCAAAATGCAATCTGTACTAAGTCCCATCTTCTAGCTTATAAAAAAAAACAAAGTTATGGCATATCCGATCAATCATATAATAAACATGTATTAAATCTAAAATAAATGTGCAAAGATAAAAAATTAAAAAAAAACTGGAAATTTCGTTTTTTTAGTTTTTCCTCCAACTGGACCAATTGTTGAATGTAACAATTTATTTTGGGTGTGCGATATAAAATAATAAATATTAGAAAAGTATTGGCGGAGTTGGTTTGCCTGGTTTTTTTTTAGCTTTTAATCCATGATTTGGCCCAAAACGGTGGTGGCTGCATTTATTTATACGCATTATATGCTCAGTGGGGGCATATGCATATAAAGCGTTATACTCATAAAATTTTGCATTCTTCTCATTAAGACATGAGACACTGAAACATAAAGCAGAATTACATCAAAATTTGCCATCAAGCAACAAAGTTCGAGATTAGCCGAGTGGAGAGCGTTGTGGTTTCTAACACGGGAGGGCCTGAGTTCTAATCCTAGTTGAGTCAATGTTTTACTTTTTAAGCCCTTTTTTATTTGGATTTTATTTTTGAAATATTTGAAAATATCTTATGTACAAACTTTCATAAGGATGGGCCGACTATATCCTATAGCTGTCATAGAACGATCGGAATTGGCATCACTTTGGTGTTTTTTAAGTTAGAAAGATGGGACTTGGTACAGATTCCATTTTGGGTAAAATAATCTTATTGGCCAAATTTCATAGGGATCGGCCAACTATATCCAATAGCCGCCATATAACTGAACGATCGGAAATGGCACAACTGCAAGGGTATATCAACTTCGGCTTCGCCCGAAGTTAGCTTTCTTTTCTTGTTTTTCTTTGGGACCTCAAGATTGGTACCTCAACCGACCCGTCCGACATTTCTTTCAGAAGTTATTCAAGAAATTAGATTTTTACATCTTTTTCAAAAAGTTGTAGAACAATAATTGCTCATATGACATTAACAAAAATCTCCAATTTTATTCAGTATTGCAAAGAAAAAAATATAGACAAACAGACCCACTGGTTTCATTTTGAAAAAACTGTAAAAATCGAATTTCTTGAATAACTTCTGAAAGAAATGTCGGACCGGGTCGGTTGAAGTACCAATCTTCTGAGTCTTCTCATTAAGACATGAGACACTGAAACACAAAGTAGAATTACATCAAAAGTTGCCATCAAGCAACAAAGTTCGAGGTTAGCCGAGAGGAGAGCGTCGTGGTTCCTAACACGGAGGGCCTGGGTTCGAGTCCAACTTGAGTCAATAATGTTTACGTTTTACTTTCTAAGCCCTTTTTTATTTGGATTTTATTTTTAAATATATAAACTAAAATCTGAAAAGATATACTCCATTTATTTAGGGTATAGACCAAATATATGCAGACTCCAAAAAGCAAAGTTGCCAATCAAATACACACACATGTATAAGTAAATGCAAGCTTCACAGGAGGCTGTAAAAAATGGGTAGCTGCACTTACAGGACTATATCTTGAGTTAACGGATTTTGCCAGATATGAGAGATATATCAAAAGTTGCGTCATCTCAAAAGCTATCTCCACGTGCAATATAAAAAGGATCAGTCGACCAAAATTTGAAAAATAATTTTTTTTCCTAAAAAAAAAGTTTATTTTCAGTGTATTTTTTTTTGTGTACTATATAGACATTTGGTCTCAAAGAAAGGGAAATTGATATTTAAAAAACCATTTCAACGGTGTAAAGCTCTTTTTAATATCTTTCTTAATTATAAAGTTATGAATTTTTTCATTAACAAAGTTTTTTTAATTTTTTGACGTAAGCTTAGAGCAAAAAGCTTAAAGCAAAAAGTTGTAGAACAATAGTTGCTCATATGATAGTAACAAACATTTTCCAATTTTTTTCAGGATTTTTATACCCTTGCAGAGGGTATTATAATTTTGGTCAAAAGTGTGCAACGCAGTGAAGGAGACATCTCCGACCCTATAAAGTATATATATTCTTGATCAGGATCACCTCCTGAGTCGATATGAGCATGTCCGTCTGTCCGTCTGTCCGTCTGTCCGTCTGTCCGTCTGTCCGTCTGTCCGTCTGTCTGTTTCTACGCAAACTAGTCTCTCAGTTTTGAAGCTATCGAGTTGAAACTTTGCCCACACCCTTCTTTCCTTTGCAGGCAGTATATAAGTCGGAACGGCCGGGATCGGTCGACTATATCCTATAGCTGCCATATAACTGATTGATCGGAAATGCCATAACTTTAGTGTTTTTTAAGTTAGAGGGTTGGGAGTTTCTACACATGTTATATTTGACCAAAATATCTTATGTACAAAATTTCGTAAGGATCGGCCGACTATATCCTATAGCTGTCATAGAACGATCGAAATTGGCATAACTTTGGTGTTTTTTAAGTTAGAAAGATGGGATTTGGTACAGATTCTATTTTGGGGAAAACAATCTGATCTGCCAAATTTCATAAGGATCGGCCGACTATAAACGATCCGCTATATATCTAATAAAATAAGATGGGTGGCGCCACCTAGCGGGCTGCGACTGAACTGCAAGGGTATATCAACTTCGGCTCCGCCCGAAGATAGCTTTCCTTTCTTGTTAAGATAAAAATAGTGCAAACAGACAAACCGACAAACCGACGCAAACTGGCTTCATTTTGAAGAAAAAGAAAAAATCGAATTTTTCGAATAATTTCTGAATGAAATGTCGGATCGGGTCGATTGAGGTACCAATCGACGCGTATTTAGCTCTAGAATGCGAATATATGACTAAAGGGGACTAAAATGTGTCCACCAGCCCCACTTTAGTGATAAAAAGTTTTTTTACTTTCACCCTAATTTCTCCCAAACCAAATAACTTTTGGAATATGTTATTTCGAAAATTCAAAAATTATCTAATTGAAACAATACCTTTCGATTGGTATATCATTCATTTAGATCGGTTGCCTATAGAAAATTTTTAATTCTTCGGCTATATATAGAGTTTCCTCGCGCACGCCTAGGCATGCAGGTCGTCACCTCGTGGACTTCCGTCCACAGTGATGCGTGGCGCCACCTTGCGGACTGCACCTCAACTGCAAGGGTATATAAACTTCGGCTCTGCCCGAAGTTAACTTTCCTTTCTTGTTATACCCATGCAGAGGGTATTATAATTTTGGTCAAAAGTGTGGAACGCAGTGAAGGAGACATCTCCGACCCAATAAAGTATATATCTTTTGAATCAGGATCACATCCTGAGTCGATATAAGCATGTCCGTCTGTCCGTCTGTCTGTTTCTACGCAAACTAGTTTCTCAGTTTTAAAGCTATCACGTTGAAACTTTGCACACACCCTTCTTTCCTTTGCAGGCAGTATATATATCCTAAAGCTGCCATATAACTGATTGATCGAAGTTGTTTTTAAAGTTAGAAGGATGGGATTTTCAATGGATGCCTTTTTGGGCAAAATAATTCGATATGCCAAATTTCATAAGGATCGACCGACTATATACGATCCGTTATATAACTAATAATATAAGATGCGTGGCGCCACCTAGCGGACTGCACCTCAACTGCAAGGGTATATAAGCTTCGGCTCTGCCCGAAGTTAGCTTTCCGTTCTTGTTATACCCTTGCAGAGGGTATTATAATTTTGGTCAAAAGTGTGGAACGCAGTGAAGGAGACATCTCCGACCCTATAAAGTATATATATTCTTGATCAGGATCCCCTCCTGAGTCGATATAACCATGTCCGTCTGTCCGTCTGACCGTCTGTCCGTCTGTCTGTTTCTACGCAAACTAGTCTCTCAGTTCTAAAGCTATCGAGTTGAAACTTTGCACACACCCTTCTTGCCTTTGCAGGCAGCATATAAGTCGGAACGGCCGGGATCTGTCGACTATATCCTAAAGCTGCTGTATAACTGATTGATCGGAAATGCCATAACTTCGTTGTTCTTAAAGTTAGAAGGATGGGATTTTCAATGGATGCCTCTTTGGGCAAAATAATTCGATGTGCCAAATATCATAAGGATCGACCTACTATATACGATCCGTTATATATCTAATAATATAAGATGCATGGCCACCTAGCGGACTGCACCTCCGACCCAATAAAGTATATATCTTCTTAATCAGTCTGTTTGTTTCTACGCAAACTAGTCTCTCAGTTTTAAAGCTATCGAGTTGAAACTTTGCACACACCCTTCTTTCCTTTACAGGCAGTACATATATAAGTCGGAACGGGATCGGCCGGGATTGGCCGACTATATCCTATAGCTGCCATATAACTGATTGATCGGAACTCGCTAAAACTTCGTTGTTTTTCAGGGTAGTAGAATGGGAGTTTCAATGGATTCCTCTTTTGGCAAAATAATTAGATATGCCAAATTTCATAAGGATCGGCCAACTATATACGATCCTCTATGTATCTAATAATATAAGATGCGTGGCGCCACCTAGCGGACTGCGACTCAACTGCAAGGGTATATAAACTTCGGCTCCGCCCGAAGTTAGCTTTCCTTTCTTGTTATCTTTAGTTTTATCATTCTTTATACTTTATTTAAGATTCTGTTCTGATCAGCTTTTTATGCCGCTCCGAGCTCATGGGAGTTTATTATTTAATTTACTTAGGAGTTAAGGAAGTTTAAGTCTCGTAGCTGCGCTGCCAAAAGCTGCAGCGGAGAGACGGCTATGTATTCTTAAGTATATTAGTATCTTAAGTATATATGTTCGCTTAGGCGGAGGTATATGAACACGCATATACAGCAAATGAAAAGGCTTGCGAGAATTTTGTGCAAATATAAAAAAATCCTATGATTCACCTAATTGGAGATTAGTAGATACAATATATGGCTTTTATGGCATAATCCGTTAGCTCTAAATGTTGTCCTATAAATGGAGACACCTGGCTCTATGATGATATACATGCGTACATACACATACATATACATAATTACGTACATATATGTGCTGCCTGATTTTTTCCTGAAACTTTTGAAAATGTTCTATTGGGTCTGAATTGGTTATTCAGGCCTTAATCAGCTCCTTATAAGCTTTGATTTCGAATCCGGATACCGGAGTGAAAATTATCTCGAACCTTCAAGCCCTGATTCAGACCAGAAATTCAGAGCTGAATGAGCCCTGTAAAGGAAGCATGAATCCGCGCTATTTTAAAAAAAACTTGATCTCCCTCCGTTTGAAAAATAACCTAATATTACCTCTTAAAAATGTTCTAAAATTAAAACCTTATTTGGTGGATCAGACTTATACTATTTTATTCAAGAATTATTGATTTTCTCCTCCTTATTTATTCTATTATTTTTATTATACTAGTATTTGATGTGTAAAATGAGATAAGTTTATCTCAACAACTTTTAAAAACAAAAAGGTGGCTCTTTACTATAAATTTCGAAAACGACGAAAAGAAAAGAATATGCACTCGGTTAGACGTTATTACGATTGTATTCTTAAGTATATTAGTATGTATGTAATTAGTATCTTTTTTTTCGCTCGGTTCCCACTGCATACGTACAGCCCACCTCCCGCCCAACCGACCGAGCGGGAATAAATTCGAGTAAGTATAATGAATATAGTATATAAGTTTAAATAGAAGGATTATAAAGAAAACGAGGAAGAATTAGTAATTTTAAATGGAGGTTTTCAAATTTGACAGGGAAGAAAGAGAAATAATATGATACAGACCATTGTAGTTCGAACATAAAATCCTAAGGGGATCATGCTGTGCATATGTCGATCTACAATGGCTTAAGAATAAAGGACTAAAGTTTCTGGTCCTTCTATTCGGAACGTTAAACTGTAAGCGTGTTAGTAAGTGCTGGCTATCTACATCACCATATAGATAGCCATAATAAGGTTGTGTAGGAAAACGACACCCAGCATTGTTCTACGATTTTTTAAGGAGGGTAAGTTTATTAGTAGGAGTCTACTATTATACGAAGGTAGGTGAAGATTTGCGTCCCAGTTAAGTCCTCTAAGAGCAAATAATAAGAAGTTCTTTTGTACGGATTCTATGCGGTCTTGATGAACACCGTATTGGGGACACCAGACACATGAACCGTACTCCAGTATCGGGCGGACCAAGGATATAAATAAGCTTTTAGTAATATAAGGATCGTTAAATTATTTAGCCCATCTTTTAATAAAACCGACAACACCTTTAGCCTTATTAACCATTGAAGAAATATGGTCGGAAAATTTAAGTTTTATGTCTGAAAGGACACCAAGATCATTAACCTGAGTTAAATTTTCTAAGGCAATCCCAGAGAGATAGTGCGAAGCCTGGTCAAATGCTTTACTAAAGTCTGTGTAAATAACATCAGTTTGAAGTCCCTTTTGGAAGCCAAACTCCAATAAATTAGTGGTGGTCGAGCGACGCTTAATCAAACCATGCTGACATGGAGAAATTATTGATGAGCATTGGTGTTGCAAATGAGGAGTTATTAATTTTTCGAATAACTTTGGAGTCGCTGACAATTTTGAGATGCCTCTGTAGTTGGCAGCATCGGATTTTTTTCCCTTTTTGTGCAGATGAATTATGAAAGATTCCTTCCATTTAAAGGGGAAAATCGAAGATTCCAAAGATAAGTTAAAAAGTTTTTGAAGAGGTTTGCACAGAGCCCTAGCACAGTATTTTAGAACACGGCCTGGTACTCCGTCGGGGCCTGGCGAATAAACTGGTTTTACCTTTTGAAGATCCTATAATATATTGTTTTCAGAAAGAAATGGAACAAATATACGATTAGTTGGTTGAATGTTGTAGGCGTATGGCTGATCTGAAGTTTTAGGAGGTGAATACGTTGTTTGGAAAAATTTTGCAAATAAATCCGCAATGGCCTGATCCGAAGTCGCTGATAAATTTTGATACGTAAGTAGGGAAGAAAAAGATACCTGTTTACGCTTCATGTTTACAAAGTTATAAAACTGCTTTGGATCCTGAGTGAACTGAATCCGACAGCGGCGAATATAATTTTTATAACATGCAATTTTTATTTATGCACGGTGAAATTTAGCCGAGCTATTAAGTATCTTGAGAAATCTATGCTGCTACAGGTTCTTTTATATTTATTTAAAAGCCTGTCTTTATATGTTTTTAATTTTGTTAGGCACCTTGTAAACCAAGGAAGATTATTTGTAGCGGACGGATATTTCCACGGCACACTTAAGTCAAAAAATGAATTTAATGTCAAATAAAATTTATCTAGGATGATATTTATATCAGTGCATGCCAGAATATCGGACCAGTCAAAAGTATCGATTACCAAATTAAGTTTACGAAAATCAGCCTTACGAAAACAACGAATCTTCTTTGCTAGGCGGGAAGGCTTCTGATTGACACCAGAATTGGTTTCAATTGAAACTTCAAGCGTAGGGTGGTATGGATCTTCAGGGGTTGAGAGGGGCAAAGCTCTGGAAAGTGTGGTACTATCTGGATCAGATACAAAACTTAAGTCAAGAAGCCGACCTAACGAATTTCTAACATAGTTGATCTGGCCTAGGGACAAGTCAAAGATGCCCGCCGTGAAATCATGATGGGTGATAAGAAGTTACATTTTCAGTAATTGACCAATTGAGTTCTGGTAAATTAAAGTCGCCAAGAACTACCAGAAGGTCAATATCTGACTTAAGATTGGTAACAGCCTGTATAGCCGACAAGTGATGCCAGTATGTAGGCGGCTCGGAAGATGGTGGAATGTAAGAACATGTAATAAACAATGATTGAGCAGACAATATGACTTTAACGCAAATAAATTCGAAATCACCAAACTCTGGTAACTTTACCTCTTCAGAAACGAAATTGGAGTCAATAGAAATTAAGACTCCTCCTCCTCTTCGCAGAGGTCGGTCACGTCTAAAAGTGGTGTACCTACTTGGAGCAAAAGATCTCCGGCTTTAACCAAGTTTCAGTAAAGACTATAATATGGGACGCAAAGGAAAGACTATTAGAATATAGTCTAGGGAGCTTGCTACCTAAAATTAAAAAGGCAGAGAGTAAAAAAGAAGCAGAGCTATATTTGGATTGCGACTTTTTAATTTTATTAAATGCTCACCCAAATATGGCACTGCACAAGCACGTAGCGATACGGGTATAACTTTAATATTAAGACACAATATTAGTAATGAAAACCAAGTGCAAAAATAGAATTTATCGCAAGGGCAAAAAATAATCATGACCGTTCGCTATGAAGTGAAGGAAGAGAGTCTTAAGTATATATGCTCGCTTAGGCGGAGGTATATGAACATGCATAAGGTCCACTCGTGTTACATATATCCGGAAATTTGTACTTTTCGGCGTACAAATGAAGAGCGGGCGATTCATATTTCGGTGAACTTAGGTTTATGACCGAGACCTTGAATAATGTAAAAACTGCGACATAGTGTTACAGTGTGTACCATTTAAGTACTCTTGGTACAATGGGTGGTTGATATATATATATAAAATATTAATTGTGCATATATGTGCATATTACAGAATAAACCCCGAATGTTTAAGCTAAGCCTATGTAAGATTTTATAAAAACGCAGTGCGCACAAAAAAAAATTGTCCGTCCGCTTTAACTCCCAAGATACTGTCGTTGTTTCCGACGAGAGTGTCTTCCCACTTGGCCTTTGTGGCAGGATCCAACTGCTGGAGGATAATCTGGATAAGTAAGCATCCTTGGATCTCCCTTGGAGAGCCCGAATATTTTCCATTTTCGTTAGGTGAGGATGGTTGTCAATCTTAAAAAGGGCGTAGAAATCCGGACACTCGGCATAGCCGCCGCTTAATGTTTCATCGGCATCGGTGGCAAGGAGGGGCCTGAATTTTGAGCGCTTGGCAACCTCCACCTGAATGTCCACCTGCACATCAGTCGCCAGCTGCGAGAATCTCTATAGCTGCACTGTGGGCAAAAATCCCGTTTTTGGTGCATAAACTCTAGTTTATAAGATATTGACTTAAAACTTTTTTTGTTGTATTATTTTAACTAAAACAAAATTTTGGTTTTTGTTTTTTTTTTAATTTGCGTACCGCTCAGTGGTTAAAAATGCACTTTTATATAAGAAATTATTACAAATTATAATTTGAATCACATTTGGTATTACATTATAGAAAAATAAAATTAAAATCTGTTACGTATTTAGAATCTATTGTTAAATTTTACGAACACTGAAAAAAAATTGGATAACATTTTTTTAATAACTTTAAAATTTTAACTTACTCTTTTCCTTGTGTTTTAGTTTTCAATATCGTCTGGTACCTCTTCCTCTAATTCGATTTCAAAAGTGTCACTTACATCATCGTTGCCATTTTCTTCATCTGTGTCTTCTGCGCACGAGTTTTGGGATGTACTTCCGTTTTTGTGGCCAACACCTGGGGATATGATTGGCGAATCCAAAAGATCGACAACCTCTGCTGGCAGAGGCATCCTGTTGGTTTTTGTGAACCAAGAACTAGACAGTAAAGGATCAGACGAATCCATAGCTCTGTGAAAGACATCTGACATATTGTCAATCCGTCTACATTTTCTGGCATGATTTTGCCGGTCAGCCTTGAAAAGCTTGTGTCTTGCTTTTGATGCACTTTCTGCTAAGGAGCCAACAGGAACAATTGATTTTTCAATGATAATGTATCCATGTACTAAAATTTTGTGTACTGTTGGCGACATGGGGTACCAAAAATAATTGCTCCTATGTATAGTAAAAGTTTCAAAACAGAATAATTTGAACTTTTCTGAATTTATAGGGTAATGACAATTTATGGCTATCAAAATTACATGTAGGCGCTGAATCAAATTGTGATCTATTCCTAATATAGAGGACAATAATTTTGGGTTGGAGAATGCCCGCCTCGCCGTATTTCCGTCATTTGTATTGCCACTGCCATTTTGTCTCGGCTTGTCCACATGAAGCCCCATATCTTTCCAAAACGCTGCTTGAACTTTATATTTTCGTGCCTCCAATTCGATTTTGTCATGATATAGATTTTGGTATGATATTTTAAGCAAGAATTCAAAAAAGCGAATCCATGCATGAAGGGAACTTAATCCATACTGATCCGTATGTGGCTTCATAACAAATATTTTGGAATAAAAATCACTTGTAGTAAGAAGCTGGGTGGGCTTTGCCCCACACATTGGACACGACTGGCAGGAATTTGTTCCTGTTAATATATTTAAGACCTTGCCGTCTATAAGTGTTAGGTGCCCATCGAATTTTACAAAAATTGCATTCGATTGAAAAGCATGCACGTATAAATCCAGGTTTTTAATCTGATTGTCCAAGTTTTCTTTTTCTTCTAATATAAGAGACGTTGTTTCCTTTAAGTATGCTATTTTTAGAGGACGGCAAAATCGTATGGACTGAGGCGATTTATTTAACCAAATGACTTTTTGTTTTTGATCTATCATTTTTATGGGAATAATTGATGTAACAAATAGAGAATCATCTAAAGATTGAGACTCTGCGATGCTTAATTTTTGTTTGTATAAACTGTGACCAGTAGACCCATCAAACCCATAGCTAAAAATAAGAGTACACTGAGTAACATCTGAAAGTATTTCACAAACTTCCTTTTGCATCAGTAATATTCTTGAAGCGGTATGGTTCAATAAGTTTTGCATGGAAACTTTTGCTTCATTTTCGGTGCATTCTATTCCAGCAGGTCTACATTTTAATTTCTCCTCGGCTATTTTCGAATAAGAGGGGTAAATGTCGCAGCCATGTTGTTTACTAAGTTGTTTTACATTTATGTATTGCTACTTAGTAAACCCATTTTCCATAAAAAAAGCGAATGCCTTTTCAGGAGTAATTGGACTCGGAGCCAGCAATCCAGTTCTATCAGATTTTTTTATAACTTCATTTTCAGTTGATTTTCTGGCAGAAATGTTAGCAGCGTGTAGTAACAAAGGGGTTGAATTTTGATTTTCTATCGCAAGTTCAGATGCCAGCTTTATTTTGAGTCGTTTACCAGCAGCTTCATATGTCAATTTCGGACGACCACCTTTCTTCTGTGGGGATTCATTTATATCAAAAAGTCGTATAGTCATATTGCCGGCTAGCCACATGGCGTGTTTTTGTCTAAATCGCTTTATGTTTCGGCAGCATCGTGGCAAATGTTTATTAATGTAATTAATAAAGTTAGTAATTTTATTTGATATTTTTTGGTTTATTGTTTCGATTTGATGATCGTCATTCAATTTGTCGAATATGTAAGTCTCCAAGGCTTCTCGCGAGCGTTTGTTGCCTTCCCAAATTGCAAGAAGAGCCCCGTGACCAAACACATATGTGCCTGGATAAACGCAAGTTTACCAAAAAGGAGCAAAAAGGAGCAAAAATGGTTAATTGTATGACAACAAGGACACTTTTGTAGTTAATTTCTCGTTCTTACTCTTTTGCAAGGCTGTGCCATTAATAAGTTATTCTCCACAAAACACAAACACAATTGTTAGTTCAAATCTATAAAGATACACATATAAAACAGTTCACAGTTGGACAACAAGACATATAACAACAAATGTTTAAGCTAATTTGTATTAATAATTACCTTCGCACGGAATTTCCATTTTTAGATTTTTAAAACTTTTTTTTCACACAAAGCAGCAAGCACTCAAAGTTTACCAGTTTTTCGCGCCAATTTAACAACATTGCAGGGTCTCTCAAGCAGCTAAATTTGTTTGAGTGGCAACACTACAGGGTTGCCACCAAAAATGTTTTGAAAGCGGGTTTTTTCAAATGAAGATATCTAGATTCGATTAGTATGGGTCATTCATAAAAATTAATTAGGAAAAAAAATAGGTTTATGCACCAAAATCGGATTTTTTACCCATTGTGAGCTGGCTGCCTACAATACCATAAATAAAAGTCCATGATAAAAAGACTCCAGGTCAGAAGTTCTTGCTGCCGTGTCCGTTTGTTGTTGGTGTAGAGTTTGGTTCCTTAAGTAATCGTCCTTTATATAGTCTATGATCTCATATTTTTATTATTATCATTTTTTATTATGTTTTTTGTTTTGTCTTGTTTTTATTTGTGTCTTTTGTGAATTAATATTTAATTCTTATGACTTAACACATTAGATAAATTGTTTTCTAAAAAATTGCCAATAGCCGAACGTCTTGCGAGAATTTTGTGGGAATATAAAAAAAACCTATGATTCACCTAATTGAAGATTAGTAGTTACAATGTATGGCTTATAGGGCATTGTTAAGCTATCAGCGTTTTGGCGTCCGAATTAATAGACCAGGTTCAATTTTACAATTCAATTTATTATGGGTCAATTTAACCCCAAAACAAATTCCGCGGCCGGTCCAAAACAATGCCGAATTCCAAGTGCCTAAAACCTAAGAGCTTGCGCAGAAGCTCCGCCAAAGCTCCCTAAGTGCATGCGCTACAAATACCAATAAAGCGCATGCGAAACTGGGAGACAAAACAAAGAAGAATACATGCTGACAACAACAGCTGCAGCTAAGCATTTTATGATTATTTTAAATGCACTTTTTGGTGGCTGCTTGGCCCAACATCCTCCCCCCTTTGAAGGGTGGGCCTTCAATAACACTGTTGGAAGGGGCAGCAGTCACATCATTCCAGAGGTTAATCCGTGGGTTGTCTTTCCTAGTATAGAGCGACGACACATCCCGTGATAGTTCACCGCGTCCAGAAATCACCCAGCCAAATCGAGTATTCTGGGCAAAGGGGAGCCCGTGACCTAATTGGATTTGACCAGCCGACAATAGGTCAAAGAATAAGCTGGCTCCAATCAACAGGTCCACTCGCTGCGTTTTGTGGAAGTTAGGGTCAGCTAGATCCATATTGCCAGGAATCTTCCAGCGCGAAGCATCTATGTCCTGGCTAGGTTGATAGTCCGCTATATGTGAAGCTACAACAGCCTCAATTTCCACTGAATACGTGCTAAGGCGGGACTTCAAGCACACATTAACGGATGCTCCATCCGTTTCAAACCCAGCGCCGCCGAAACCGGCCACCGTTGTGGAGCATTTGGAACGGCCAAGCTGAACTTCATTCGCCAGCCGAGACGAGATGAGGTGCACTTGTGAACCGGAATCCAATAAAACTCGGCAAGGCAAGAAGGCTCCAGATCGACCACGAACGAGCACATTGGCTGTTGGCAGGAGCAGTAGCTCAGCATTGCGATCCTGCTTCATAACAGGGTTGATTGAGCGGGATGAGTGCGCAACAGAAACGGCACCGATGGGGCGGGAGACTCGTGCGGGTGAAATCTGCCCGCGAGGGTGCAACAAAATATGATGACGGTGATTGCACGTTGAACAGCAAGAAGCTGAGCATCCGCGAGCGAGATGGCCATCCTCCAGACAAAAAAAACAGCGAGCCAGACGCCGCACTTTGTCGTACCGTTCCTCAATTGTCAAAGCACTAAACTTTGAACAAGAAGGAAGCTCGTGCACCGAAATAGAGCATAGAGCAGGACGGGCGTTAATAACCATGCACGAAGAGCGGTTATTCGAAGATCTACCTCGGCCCACTTGGTTAGCTGGTGGATACGCCGCCAAAGAGAAGTCGACGCATTCAAGAGTCCGGCACCTTTGCTCCAAGAATCGTGCCATGGACTCCCAAGACGGAAGGCTGTCGTTGCTTCCGGCGAGAGTGTCTTCCCACTTGGCCTTTGTGGCAGGATCCAACTGGATAAGCAAACATCCTTGTCTCTCGGAAGCTGATCCGGAACTCATAAGAGCCCGCATATGCCCATTGAACCGATCCGATAGCTCCCGCAAAGTAGCAACAGACCCTGGCTCGACCACACGAAGCTGCAGGATCTCATTAATGTGAGACTGAAATATTAAACGCCGATTACTAAAACGATTGCGCAATAGGTCCAGAGCTCTCACCGTATCCAAGGCTGACTCGCGCAGGCATGAAATGAGCCACAGGAGCTTTTCCGTTTTCGTTAGGTGGGGATGGCTGTCAATCGTGGTCTTAAAAAGGGCGCAGAAATCCGGCCACTCGGCATAGCCGCCGCTGAATGTTGGCCTCGGCAACGGTGGCAAGGAGGGGGCTGTCTTGTATGGCATTGGCGATACACTGGCACCGTCGACAAGTGTGGAGTGGGCAGCGATTCTCATGGAGCGCTTGGCAACCTCCACCTGAATTTCCACTTCCACATCAGTCGCCAGCTGCGAGAATCTCCAATACAGATCGCTCCCGATCTCGCTAAAATTAAGCTCCTCCAACTCTTCTTGAAGCGCGGTGAACCGCTCACGCCAGCGCCATAATGGAAGAATCCTCAGTCCGCGCCGCAGCCTTCACCTTATGATGCAGAGCCTCCATTTCTTGGCAGGCCACCTCTGCTCTTCTCCGCAGCATCCTTTCCCGGTTTGCGGCAGCAGCTCCAATAGTCTCAGCTCCAGACTCCATTCTTCAATTAAAATGCAACTTGTACCAACAACAACAACGGCGCTTTCTTGGCACTTTGAATGGTGATCACAATAATAACCGGGATGAAATCACGTCGGGGTCACCAAATGTTGAGCTATCAGCGTTTTGCTAGCGGCCGAATTAATAGACCAGGTTCAATTTTACAATTCAATTTCTTATGGGTCAATTTAACCCCAAAACAAATTCCGCGGCCGGTCCAAAACAATGCCGAATTACAAGTGCCTAAAACCTAAGAGCTTGCGCAGAAGCTCCGCCAAAGCTCCCAAAGTGCATGCGCTACAAATACCAATAAAGCGCATGCGAAACTGGGAGACAAAACAAAGAAGAATACATGCTGACAACAACAGCTGCAGCTAAGCATTTTATGATTATTTTAAATGCACTTTTTGGTGGCTGCTTCGCCCATCAGGCATAATGCGTTAACTCTAAATGTTGTCCTATAAGTGGAGACACCTGGCTCTATGATGATATACATGCGTACATACACATACATATACATAATTACGTACATATATGTGCTGCCTGAATTTTTCCTGAAACTTTTGAAAGTGTTCTTTTGGCTCTGAATTGGTTATTCAGGCCTGAATCAGCTCCTAATAAGCTTTGATTTCGAATCCGGATACCGGAGTGAAAATTATCTCGAACCTTCAAGCCCTGATTCAGACCAGAAATTCAGAGCTGAATGAGCCCTGTAAACATTTTTGTAAGGACTATAGACTATATATCGGCAGACTATATCCTGTAGCTGCCGATTGGAATTGGGTTCACTTTTTTGTTTTTTAAGATTTCTACGGATTCCATTTTGGGAAACCTAATTCGATCTGCCGAATTTTATAAGGATAGCCCGACTAGATCCCATAGCTGCATTGTTTGGGAGCTGCAGCTGGAGCTGGAAGCTTGATACTGTTTCGAATGTTTTTATTAGAAAATGCATTTGATTGTGAAATTCTCATAATCATCTATAATGTCTCGACTATCTATATACGATTCGATTTATATATAATAATATAAGCTGCTACCTTACTGCAACTTCGGCTATTTAAAAAAAAACTTGATCTCCCTCCGTTTGAAAAATAACCTAATATTACCTCCTAAAAATGTTCTAAAATTAAAACATTATTTGGTGGATCAGAGTTTTACTATTTTATTCAAGAATTATTGATTTTCTCCTCATTATTTATACAATTATTTTTATTATACTAGTATTTGAAGTGTAAAATGAGATAAGTTTATCTCAACAACTTTTAAAAACAAAAAGGTGGCTCTTTACTATAAATTTCGAAAACGACGAAAAGAAAAGTACATGCACTCGGCTAGACGTTATAACATGATATATTCAACAACAAAAAATAACTTACGCCTAGCTTATCTATTGCTAGTCCTCACCTCGACGACCCAGACCCTTCCGGCCGCGTGTGTCTCGATGACCCTGGCGGTGATACACTGTTAGGGCGGCTGGTGATCTTCTGTGGCCAGGACCAGATCGCCCTTCCTGCCGTCCTCCTGCTCCCGATGCCACTTCGACCGCACCTGTAGGCCCAAGACGTACCCCCGGGACCATCGCTGCCAAAACGCTTGCTTGATTGACGAGCCAAGCCGCCATCGCCGCAAGCACGTTAGACCCTGCTGGTACCGGGTCCGCGGTCTGGTGGGGCGATGAGCGGCCCGCCTGTCAACAAATGCCGGGGAGTCTTTGCAGATTTGACACCTGCCTCCCATAGTCCGGCGGTATGAACGCAAATACGCATCCTTTTTTTGATGCGTATTGTCGGAGTTCGTCCGCCTCGTCCTCGATTCTCTGCCGCAGTGCTGCGAAGTGGCGACTCGCTCCGACGAAGTTCGTCGCGTTGTCGCAGTGCACGATCTGCGAACATCCTCGGCGCCCAATGCCAATAAAATGGAGTCAGTTGATAAGTCAGATACTACTTCTAAATGAACTGCCTTGGACTCAAAACAAACAAAAAGGGCAATGTAAGACTTGTAGGGTGGTCTACCACATTTTCAACGTCGTTTCAATAGGGCCACAGAAATCCGCGCCACATATGGAGAATGGGAGGAGAGCACGGATTCGATCTAAGGGTAAATCTCAAATTTTTTGAGTCATCAGATGAGGCTTGCATTTAAAACAGCGTATGCGTGACCGTACGATCAGACTGCAGACTTCCTGCGCGTTTACTATCCAAACACGCTGTCGCAAGAGACTTACTAGTTTTCGTGGACCCTCATGAAAATTCGACTCGTGCAAGTATCGGACATAGCTCTGGATCTCTCTACGTCAACAATACAGGAAACTTGGCATCGTATAGGAGCATTAGCTAGTCGCCCCCCGAACCGCAACAACGAAAAGGCAAGTCCAGCCTGAAAAGCTTCATGGACAAATGGATTCAGCTTCTACTCGGTTCAGCGTAGACTTGGACTAACAACAAGGTTTTTTCGAATGTTTTTAATTTCATCTTGATACTCGTGCTCTCAAACTATCTGGACAATTTTATTAAAAGCTTCAATATGTAACGGTGTTGAGCTTGCACAATTTCAAGGACTCAGATGATTCTTTTCTCCACACTATCAACTGATATCGCCCATGAGCTTCATTCACCATTACTTGGCGATACATCTTTTTTATGTAGGCTATCGCATTTGTGCGATTTTGTTTAGCCGAAACTTAAGAAGAGTTGAGTTCAGCTCTTCCTGAATTAAAAAACACAGTCTAGGAAACATTCCAATAAATCCAGGAAGCCGACCCAGAGTTTTGAGTGAACGTGACTCACGCCACGTCCCTAACTTGATAACAGGCAATCCTGATATCATACCAGTAAAAGCGGCGTCAATGCTTAATTCGAATGCCAGTGCTTCGACAGTTCGCCGTAGCCTCAACAAATTGGGTCTAAAAGCTAAAGAAATGAAACAAAAATCATTTCTTACAAAAAGACACAAAATGCTGCGTCAAAACTTTGCCGCAACATACCCAAATTGGACATTAGCGGATTAGGATACTGTAAGTCATTGCTACCAGTGTCTAAAAAAGCAAACAATTCCAAAATATTTTTGTTTCCAAGGTTATATGGTCACATGAAACCAAAATTAATCGGTTCGAGGCAGATGGAAGCTCCTGGTATTGGACTAGAGAAGTATGCATGAAGGAGTTGTGGGAACGGACACAGGACTTATGGAATGCTATTCCCCTGGAAATGGTAAAACGGTATACCCAAAGTATGCCCGATCGCATAGAAGAGTTGAAAAAGTCCAAAGGGATGTGGACTCATTATTAAAAAATCAATAATCAAAATAATTGTTAAAAAAAATAACCAGAGTAAAAAACTTTAACATTTGACTTTTTTTACAGTTTGGCGTGACATTTTATTTAACTGATAACAAATGGCTTTCAATTTTGCTTAATAATAGTATATAATATAAAAAAAAAAGAAAAGGATCTTGAGATAATCGAAAACGGCGTTTGGCTATCTCGAATGAATTGTCCAAAACCCTTGGATCCGACTTAAATGGAAGTCTGACTTCGAATCGACCTGAAGGCAGTATTCTAGTAGTCTTTCGATAATGTTCCTCACATAACTCCTGTTCTGGCGACAACATCTTTTCAGAAGATGGAACTTCTTCCAATGACCAGCATTTTTTCAAATTGTGATCTTCTAATATTTTTTCTTGCCAATTCAGGCTAGAGACCGGTAGTTGAGGAATTCGACATATATTTTCCCTATACTATCCATCCAAGGACCGTTTTTTGCAGTATGGAAACAAAACAGGAGAAAACTGTGTTTAGTAAGCAGTAAGCCCTATGTAAGAACTAGTAAGCACTAAACCCAGTTTTCTCCTGTTTTGTTTTGCTAGTCTCTTCAGCGGATAAGTACTGGTACATACGATTTCATATTTATTCGAAGTCGGACCACTGCGGAAATTCTTCATAATCCAGTAACTTTTCCCATTTTTGCCTGGTCACTGGATCTACTCTTATAATAAAATTCGCACACCATGTGCAGGTCGATCCAACTTGAGAGATAGGATAGTTTACATCTCAAATTATAGTCGCAATTTTAATTTATTGCAAATTATTTGTCTGCTTTTATTTGACAGTCACAATTATTTGTTAACTCCAAATGATTCTAACAGATGGCGTTCGAAGCTCCGAAAAGCAAAGTGTTAGCAAAGCCGGCCACGTGTTACCTAGACTGAAGTGTAAATTAAATTCAAATTATAATAAAGATAATATAGTGAATATGCCACTGAAAAAATCTAACTTCAACATCGCGAGCAGCAAAAGGTCACGACGCAAACGTGTTGAAAGAGTTCAGCAATTACCACAACAAATCGAGCAATTATCACTTCTTCTCTTTATCTCAAAGCGGACGGACGTGTTTTTTTTGTGCGCACTGCGTTGTCATAAAATTTGTCTCAAAATTTGCTTATTAGATTTGCATAAACAATCGGTGTTTATTTCTATTCACATAAAAAAAAAATAATAACAATAAAATATTGCAATTCATAGATCCGTATCGCTTCGCGTATGCAGTGATATATTTGGAGGTAAAATAATAATTTTATAAATTTTTCTTCCAAACATAGCCCTGCTCTTCTTCTTCATCTCTTACGGTGTTGCGTGTATTTTATTGCTCCTATTTCTCGCTCAATAGAGATTCTTATCTCTATTTGCATTTTACTAACTTGCACTAACTGCTCTCTTCAATGTTCCCCTTTCGTTTCCCTGGTACAGTGGTACAAGGTTCATCAATATTATTAATAAATTAATTATTGAAATTTTAATAATTTTTAATAAATTAATTATTTAAAATCTTAATAATTATGGAATTTAAATTGTTCTGTGCATTGAAGTCTTGTAATAAGACATTCTCGTCTTCCCAGCCTACCACCCATTGCTGGCTTTGTGAAAACGTTTTACACGCTAAGTGTGCCGGGTTCACGGCCTCAGTTTCGGATGCAATCTCACGTAGGTCTAGTCTCCACTTTTGCTGTGGCGGTTGTCGTGCTGTTCAGGACGAAATGAGATCGTTCATGCGGCAGACTAAAAGCGATTTCAAGGAGTTGATTAGTGCTTTTCGAAAAATCAATGACCAACTCTATGCGCTCGATACACAGTTTAGTAGTCTTCAACTACTAAATGAGTCTCCAAAGCGTAAGAAATCCTCTTTTAGTAATGTGCTTGTGGCGAATAGTCTTCAGCCTGCTCAGCCGACAACTATGTAGCCGCTTATATCTCAGGCCAACCCAAGGGCCGGACCTAAGAAAAATTCGGCTTCCGAATATCTACCAGGCACACGTCATTTTTCAAAATACGTGTGCCCTTGCAGATGTTCAGGACGATTTGTTTCGCCAGCTTTTCGACAGAGAATATTTTCGTCCAAGAACATCTGCCAAGTACGGTGAAAAAAAAATAACCAAACCTAAGGGTGTATAACTCCCACATGTTACGGCCACTGACCAACCTTCCCCCTCATCTTCCTCAGTGTTAAAAAACTTATGTCTTCTCTAACACTTACCTATCAGAATACTAGAGGGTTACGTAGTAAACTTCCCAAACTGAATTCTATATATATATATTCTATACTTCTATATTCTGATAGTTCTTTCTTTGCATCTCACATTATTGTATTTACAGAAACTTGGTTAAAGACGGAGATCTTAAGCACCGAAGTTTTTCCTAGTAGGTACACCACTTTTAGATGTGATAGAACTTTGCGAAGGGGAGGAGGAGTGCTAATTTCTTTAGACTCCAAATTCGCTTCTGAAGAGATAAAATCACAAGATTTTGTTGAAATTGAATTTCTTTGCATCAAAATCACTTTGTCCGATCAATCTTTGTATCTTTGTCTTTAGGTCGGCTGTTGGACTTATGTTTCGTTTCTGATCCTGATGGAATTACTCTTTCCAGAACTTTGCCCCTTTCTGACCCTGAGGATCCATATCATCCCACTCTTGAGGTTTCAATCGAAAATAATTACTTTTTTGACCTTAAGTCTACAGTTAAATCTCAGAAAGTTCGTTTCTTTCGTAAGGCTGACTTTATGAAATTAAATGAGTTAATTTCGGAATTTGATTGGTCTGATTTACTGGCATGCGTTGATATAAACTTAACATTACAAAAATTTTATTTCACTGTAAACTCATTTTTTGACGTTTGTGTGCCGTGGAAATATCCGTCCGCTTCAACGAACCCGCCTTGGTATACAAGGCATCTTAACAACTTAAAGAATAGTATGAGTAGACTTTTGAATAAACATAGATTATCTGGCTGTACAGTTAGTTATTCTAGATACTTATTCTAGCTCGGTCCAATTTCACCGTGCATAACGCAGAATATTATTGGAGTTATATTCGCCGCTGCAGGATTCAGTTTACTCAGGATCCGAAGCAGTTTTATAACTTTGTAAACACTAAGCGTAAACATGTATCTTTTCCCCCACTGCTTACGTTTGAGAACTCTTATGCGAACACTGATCAGGCAATCTCTTTGCACAGTTTTTTCAAACTACGTATTCACCTAGCAGCAGATCAGCTCAGCCTTACACTTATGATATCCAATCAGCCAATTTTATATTTCGCCCATCTTTCGATCAAAGTGGTGTGTTATCGGATCTTCTTAAGGTCAAGTCTCTGTGCAAACCGCTCGTTAAACTCTTTAATCTATCGCTGGAAACTTCGATCTTTCCCCTTATGTGGAAGGAATCCTTCATTATTCCGCTACATAAAAAAGGGGAAAAATCCGATGCTGCGAATTATAGAGGCATCTCTAAATTGTCAGCAATTCCAAAGCTTTTTGAAAAACTTATCACTCCACATTTGCAACACCATATGTATGTAGTTCAATAATAACTCCGCCGCTCCACCACTAAGCGCCGCTCCACCACTACCAACTTATTGGAGCTAACATCTTTTAACACGGATGGCTTCCGGAATGGCTTACAAACAGACGTCATTTACACTGACTTCAGTAAAGCATTTAACTCTGTTAACCATTCGCTTCTTATAAGTAAACTCAGTCTTTTGGGATTCCCAACTGATCTTCATATCTGGATTTCGAGCTACTTATCTGGGAGAACCCAACGTGTTTCCTTTAAAGATGTTACCTCGCGTTTAGTCCGCGCCACATCTGGGGTGCCCTAAGGAAGCCATCTTGGACCCCTACTTTTTACTGTGTTTATTAACGACTTGCCCCTTGCCTTAACTAATTCACTTGTACTTATGACCGCTGATAACGTTAAGCTATGCCTTCAGTATAAATTCACTAGCGCCCAGTCTAGACTTCAATCCGATTTGGATAAACTTCAAAAATGGTGTTTAGCAAATAACCTAAAGCTTAATGGATCGAAATGTAAACTTATGTCTTTTTACCGATCTAGTCCTCACCATACTTTCTCTATGGGAACGCCTTAGAACGATTAACTCATGTTAACGATCTAGGTGTCCTATTAGATTTGAAACTTAAATTTACCGACCATATATCTACCATGGTTAATAAAGCTATGGGTGTGCTTGGTTTTATTAAAAGATTGTCAAAAGAATTTAATGACCCGTACATAACTAAAACGTTATATACATCACTGGTCCGTCCGATTCTTGAGTATGGATCGTGTGTCTGGAGTCCTCAATATGGAGTACACCAAGATCATATTGAATCTGTACAAAAAAACTTCCTCACTTTTGCGCTTAGGGGACTTAATTGGGATGCAAATATTTCCCTCCCCGCTTATCGTAGAAGACTTTTACTAATTAACTTACCATCATTAACAAACCGTAGAACGATGTTAGGTGTCATGTTTCTATACAATCTTATTTATGGAAATATTGACATCCAGCATTTACTAACACGCTTAAATTTTAACGTTCCTAGAAGGACTAGAAACTTTCGTCCTCTACTCCTCAGCCATTGTAGTTCGACATATGCCCAACACGATCCGTTCAGGGTATTATGTTCGGACTACAATGGTCTCTACCACATCTTGTCACCTTGCTCTACTAACAACCTTAAATCGCTTATATTAACCGCATTATCTGTGCAACACTCTTACTCGTGATATCTTTCTCCTACTTTTCGCTTAACTATCTCGGATCTATTCCCGCGATTCGAGTCGTACGTCACGCGGCAGCGTCCCTCGGTCGGTTGGACGGGAGGTGGGCTGTACGCATGCAGTGGGAACCGCGCAAATCGAAACAATAAATGCAGCTCAAAGAATCAGGACAGCAGAAAGCCGTGCACAAGAATCTCAAGAACACCGTAACGTCTGCAACAGAATATTACGAGAATAAGAGCGGCACGAGAACGAAACATAGCTACAGTACGAGTACTAGATCGACGAAGGCAACGGATCAGTCGTTCATTAACACGTGAATCATTCGTTCGGCTTGCCTTTGAATATGCACCAGATATTAACTACTCAGCGCATTCAAAAATTGCTATTGGTGGAATGGATGAAGAATGTCAATATTGTCAGGCATTAAGATTTCGGAATGAAGCAGCCGGCATGTGCTGCGCATCAGGAAAAGTTGTGCTGTCACCTCTATCCGCTCCGCCGGAGCCTTTATTATCCCTTCTTACTGGCAATTGAGATGATTCTAAATTATTTTTGCGTAAGGTACGCAATTGACGTCATTTGGGGCAACTAAAATTTTCGATCGTGCATCCGATGGACGTAATTTTGAAACTACATACACTGATGTCAATGCCTGATAACAACCGGAAATTTCTTCAAATTTATTTTATGGGCGATTGTGAAGAGCGCGTTGCGACTCGGGTCCTGTATTATTTTATTGAACAAGCAGAGGAAAGAGAAATTGTGATATTATTGGAAAATTTTTTAGAAGATCGGAATCAACTAATTAAATTGATCAAATTAGTTTCGCCACGACTGCGAAATGACAATTATAAATTCGTCATAAAAGCCGACAAAGTACCATTAGGTGAACATGCTGGTAAATTCAGCCCTCCAACTGTTGATGAGGTTGGTGATATCATGGTTGGTGATCCAATTGACAAAAGATCTATAAAAATTACACGGCGAGACAACACTGTCAGTACGATTTTGGATCTACACCGTTCATATGACGCACTACAATATGAATTGATATTTTGGCAAGGACAAGATGAATATCACCTTAATATGAAACAGTATGATCCGGTAAATTTGACAATTATCTATTTATTTTCTTACTGTATGTATAGATTTTAATTTCGAATTGCATTTTATTTTTCATTTTCTTAGGTGATTACAGAAATAAACAAGAAAGGAAAGCTAACTTCGGGCGGAGCCGAAGTTGATATACCCATGCAGTTCAGTCGCAGTCCGCTAGGTGGCGCCACCCATCTTATTTTATTAGATATATAGCGGATCGTTTATAGTCGGCCGATCCTTACGAAAATTGGCAGATCAGATTGTTTTCCCCAAAATAGAATCTGTACCAAATCCCATCTTTCTAACTTAAAAAACCCCAAAGTTATGCCGATTTCGATCATTCTATGACAGCTATAGGATATAGTCGGCCGATCCTTATGAAATTTTGTACATAAGATATTTTGGTCAAACATAACATGTGTGGAAAGTCCCAACCCTCTAACTTAAAAAACACCAAAGTTATGGCATTTCCGATCAATCAGTTCTAAGGCAGCTATAGGATATAGTCGACCGATCCCGGTCGACCGATCCCGTTCCGACTTATATACTGCCTGCAAACAAAAGAAGGATGTGTGCAAAGTTTCAACTCGATAGCTCTAAAACGGACAGACGGACATGCTCATATCGACTCAGGAGGTGATCCTGATCAAGAATATATATACTTTATAGGGTCGGAGATGTCTCCTTCAATGCGTTGCACACTTTTGACCAAAATTATAATACCCTCTGCAAGGGTATAAAAAGGTAGCTCAATGAACTACTACGCACACCGAAAAATGGTTAGACAACATCAAGACTTCCTCTCTTTATCTCAAAGAGGGCGGAATTGTTTTTTTTCCATAAAGCTTTCCATAAACGATCGGTGTTTATTTCTGTTCACTTCGTCCGAACCGCCAACATACTGGCAACATTGGTCCGCTATTCGTTTGGTTTTCGATCGTCTGTCTAATGGTGACAAGCTGATAGCTCTGGGTGACTTTAATATCCCAGAACTTATGTGGTCAAATGTTGAAAATTCACCGTCTTTACAGCTTAACTCCCACCACGACTTCCCTGTGGGCATGTTTGACATTTCACTCGGGCAAATTAACCACGTTAGAAATTCTTTAGATCGGCTGTTGGACATATGTTTCGTTTCTGATCCTGATGGAATTACTCTTTCCAGAACTTTGCCCCTTTCTGACCCTGAGGATCCATATCATCCCACTCTTGAGGTTTCAATCGAAAATAATTACTTTTTTGACCTTAAGTCTACACTTAAATCTCATAAAGTTCGTTTCATTCGTAAGGCTGACTTTATGAAATTAAATAAGTTAATTTCGGAATTTGATTGGTCTGATTTACTGGCATGCGTTGATATAAACTTAGCATTACAAAAATTTTATTTCACTGTAAACTCATTTTTTGACGTTTGTGTGCCGTGGAAATATCCGTCCGCTTCAACGAACCCGCCTTGGTATACAAGGCATCTTAACCACTTAAAGAATAGTATGAGTAGACTTTTGAATAAACATAGATTATGTGGCTGTACAGTTAGTTATTCTAGATACTTATTCTAGCTCGGTCCAATTTCACCGTGCATAACGCAGAATGCTATAGGAGTTATATTCGCTGCTGCAGGATTCAGTTTACTCAGGATCCGAAGCAGTTTTATAACTTTGTAAACACTAAGCGTAAACATGTATCTTTTCCCCCACTGCTTACGTTTGAGAACTCTTATGTGAACACTGATCAGGCAATGGCACATCTCTTTGCACAGTTTTTTCAAACTACGTATTCAACTAGCAGCAGATCAGCTCAGCCTTACACTTATGATATCCAATCAGCCAATTTCGCCCATCTTTCGATCAAAGTGGTGTGTTATCGGATCTCCTTAAGGTAAAGCCCGTGTATTCTCCAGGCCCTGATGGAGTACCAGGCTGTGTTCTGAAGAACTGCGCCGAGGCTCTGTGCAAACCGCTCGTTAAACTCTTTAATCTATCGCTGGAAACTTCGATCTTTCCCCTTGTGTGGAAGGAATCCTTCATTATTCCGCTACATAAAAAAGGGGAAAAATCCGACGCTGCGAATTATAGAGGCATCTCTAAATTGTCAGCAATTCCAAAGCTTTTTGAAAAACTTATCACTCTACATTTGGAACACCTATGTAGTTCAATAATAACTCCGTGCCAGCTTGCCTTCATGAAGCGCCGCTCCACCACTACCAACTTATTGGAGCTAACATCTTTTATCACGGATGGCTTCCGGAATGGCTTACAAACAGACGTCATTTACACTGACTTCAGTAAAGCATTTGACTCTGTTAACCATTCGCTTCTTATAAGTAAACTCAGTCTTTTGGGATTCCCAACTGATCTTCATATCTGGATTTCGAGCTACTTATCTGGGAGAACCCAACGTGTTTTCTTTGAAGATGTTACCTCGCGTTTAGTCCGCGCCACATCTGGGGTGCCCCAAGGAAGCCATCTTGGACGCCTACTTTTTACACTGCTTATTAACGACTTGCCCCTTGCCTTAACTAATTCACTTGTACGCTGATGACGTTAGGCTATGCCTTCAGTATAAATTCACTAGCGCCCAGTCTAGACTTCAATCCGATTTGGATAAACTTCAAAATTGGTGTTTAGCAAATAACCTAAAGCTTAATGGATCGAAATGTAATTGGAGTCCTCAATATGGAGTACACCAAGATCACATTGAATCTGTACAAAAAAACTTCCTCACTTTTGCGCTTAGGGGACTTAATTGGGATGCAAATCTTTACCTCCCCTCTTATCGTAGTAGACTTTTACTAATCAACTTACCATCATTAACAAACGATGCTGGGTGTCATGTTTCTATACAATCGTATTTATGGAAATATAGACAGCCAGCATTTACTAACACGCTTAAATTTTAACGTTCCTAGTAGAAGGACTAGAAACTTTCGTCCTCTACTCTTCAGCCATTGTAGTTCGACATATGCCCAACACGATCCGTTCAGGGTATTATGTTCGGACTACAATGGTCTCTACCACATCTTGTCACCTTGCTCTTCTAACAATCTTAAATCGCTTATATTAACCGCCTTATCTGTGCAACACTCTTCCTCGTGACATCTTTCTCCTACTTTTCGCTTAACTATCTCGGATCTATTCCCGCGATTCGAGCCGTACGTCACGCGGCAGCGTCCCTCGGTCGGTTGGACGGGAGGTGGGCTGTACGTATGCAGTGGGAACCGAGCAAAAAAAAATAATCTCGAACCTTTATCCTATATCGTAGCCAAAGAAATATTCTAAAATCCGATCAATCTTTGTATGTTACCTGTTCTTACACACCACCTTCGTCTGAACCGCCATCATGGTAACAATTGTCCGCTATTCGTTTGGTTTGTCTGCTACAAATGGCAACATTAGTCCGCTATTCGTTTGGTTTTCGATCGTCTGTCTAATGGTGACCAGCTGATAGCTCTGGGTGACTTTAACATCCCAGAACTTATGTGATCAAATGTTGAAAATTCAGCGTCTTTACAGCTTAACTCCCACCACGACTTTCCTGCGGGCATGTTTGACATGTCACTCGGGCAAATTAACCACGTTAGAAATTCTTTAGGTAGGCTATTGGCCCCTTTCTGACCCTGAGGATCCATATCATCCCAATCTTGAGCTTTCAATCAAAAACAACTCCTTAATTGACCTAAAGTTGTAGTGCGCTTGTTGTAACTTAACAACAAACCAAATGCCTAAAAGTAAACCTCATTTAGTTAAGCTTGGAATAACCAAAAATACAAAACAAAAACAAAAAGCTTGGTTAAGCTTAAAGTTCCTCATCTATTGATAATCAATTATCTACCTAGAATTGAGCATTTAAGTATCGGTCTAAGCATAGAATAAGCAGCGGCCAACTTCTTTTCTCTTGTGGCTGCTAAGATAAGCGCATCGCTCGCGGTTAAACTCCAGTATATATGGAGTTACTCCAGTATATATGGAGTCCAGTATATATAAGTTATGCCGATTTCGATCATTCTATGACAGCTATAGGATATAGTCGGCCGATCCTTATGAAATTTTGTACATAAGATATTTTGGTCAAACATAACATGTGTGGAAAGTCCCAACCCTCTAACTTAAAAAACACCAAAGTTATGGCATTTCCGATCAATCAGTTCTAAGGCAGCTATAGGATATAGTCGACCGATCCCGGTCGACCGATCCCGTTCCGACTTATATACTGCCTGCAAACAAAAGAAGGATGTGTGCAAAGTTTCAACTCGATAGCTCTAAAACGGACAGACGGACATGCTCATATCGACTCAGGAGGTGATCCTGATCAAGAATATATATACTTTATAGGGTCGGAGATGTCTCCTTCAATGCGTTGCACACTTTTGACCAAAATTATAATACCCTCTGCAAGGGTATAAAAAGGTAGCTCAATGAACTACTACGCACACCGAAAAATGGTTAGACAACATCAAGACTTCCTCTCTTTATCTCAAAGAGGACGGAATTGTTTTTTTTCCATAAAGCTTTCCATAAACGATCGGTGTTTATTTCTGTTCACTTCGTCCGAACCGCCAACATACTGGCAACATTGGTCCGCTATTCGTTTGGTTTTCGATCGTCTGTCTAATGGTGACCAGCTGATAGCTCTGGGTGACTTTAATATCCCAGAACTTATGTGGTCAAATGTTGAAAATTCACCGTCTTTACAGCTTAACTCCCACCACGACTTCCCTGTGGGCATGTTTGACATGTCACTCGGGCAAATTAACCACGTTAGAAATTCTTTAGGTAGGCTATTGGACTTATGTTTTGTTTCTGATCCTGATGGAATTACTCTTTCCAGAACTTTGCCCCTTTCTGACCCTGAGGATCCATATCATCCCAATCTTGAGCTTTCAATCAAAAACAACTCCTTAATTGACCTAAAGTTGTAGTGCGCTTGTTGTAACTTAACAACAAACCAAATGCCTAAAAGTAAACCTCATTTAGTTAAGCTTGGAATAACCAAAAATACAAAACAAAAACAAAAAGCTTGGTTAAGCTTAAAGTTCCTCATCTATTGATAATCAATTATCTACCTAGAATTGAGCATTTAAGTATCGGTCTAAGCATAGAATAAGCAGCGGCCAACTTCTTTTCTCTTGTGGCTGCTAAGATAAGCGCATCGCTCGCGGTTAAACTCCAGTATATATTTAGCCCCCGGAAAAAAAAAAAAAAGACACGTGGTGGGGAATTTCCACATAAGTTTCCCAAAACATAAACACAGAGGGAAGTGAGCAGCGCTCAGTGTATTAAAAGTGATTTACATTTTTGCGGTGCCAATTCAAGGTAAATAAAACCTTTGTTTTCGGCCTCACGCGTTTTTTTTAATTCGACTTATTTTTTTTAGGTCGAATTGGCACCCAGTAAGAACCCATTTTTGTATTGTTCTTACATTGGGAATAAGTTTATAAGCCCCCAAGCAGCCAGTTTACCCTAAGAAGGGCTTCCAGCGCCACGCCGCGGGATCTGATGGATTTATTATAAATTAGTGTGAGAGACACAATTTTCTTTTGGGGAGTAAGGTGCATGTGCAGTAATTTTCCCTCATTAATTAAAACCCGCCAATGGCCAGCATATGCACCCGAAATTATTCTCATCCAACGACGTCATTCATCGCCCCAAGACAGTTACGCCTGTCCCGTATTGGTTTCCGGAATTATTAATTTGATTTAGCTATTTTTATTTTGGTAGTATTTAGTTTTTTTTGGAGCTTGGAGTTTAATAATGTAAGAAAATAACGTTTCCAGTTCCCTTAATTTTGTATTTCTTTTTCATTACTTAAATACTAAAACTGAACGGTATGGAAATATTAATTAGTTTGGTGAATATATATATATATATATACATAAAAATAACCTCTATGCCCTAAAATTATAGATTCATCGCTCAACCCGACAAAAGATCTTTTGGACGTGGAAATTAAACTCGATGTAAGTGAAAAAAAAAAAAAACTCATTACCCCAAATTAAATATTGTTGGTGGTTAGGCTGATTTTTCTCAGTGTAATAAAAGCGTTACCTGAAAGATTTTTATCTCCCATACGGTAAAATCGAACCACGCGGTTTGCAATTAAAATACCGAACAACGGTACACTGAAAGAAAAGAAAAAAAAAAAACGAAAATTTTTCTGGCACGTGCTGGCTAACAGTTGATTATTTATATATATTTTCCTTTTTTTTTATTCCCAATATTTAATAATGGCCTTCCGCAATGACAACAAAGAAAAATTAATTACATTTTTTTTTCTTAAATTAATTAATAAATATTTAATAAAAATTAATGGAATCTTGGAACATTATTTTTAATGCTCTTGCCGTGTTCCAACATTAAAAACCTTGCTAAAGTTAATCATAAACCCTTGCTATCAAATTTGAATTGAAAATAAATAAGTTACTGTGGAGACATTTTACGATATACATTTAGGAAATAATATTAGAGAATACCCGCTATGGAAGACAAGATTCTCTTCATAGACATGATTCTTGATATTATTTTTATATAGACATATATAATATTATTGCCTATTAATGCGACTTATTATTTCTTATACCAACTTATAAAGATATAAATTCTAAGATAATTTTTTTTCTCGATTATAACATATCTAATAGATACATTTAATTATATACTTGATTTAAATTTCCTTCTTTTGCCTTATGCAACTTAAAAACCATGAATAAATTTTATAACGTTTAAAAATGAATTGCTAATCTATTATCTAGAGGAGTCATGCAGGATGAAGATGGAAGGTGAAATTAAATAGCCGGGTTTTCTTTGGGATCATCAATAATTATTTCGCGGACTTCGTGATCATGGAAGGGTGGGCAACGGCTGTGGCAAAACATCCGCTCAGCTTAACATCGTCTGCTGCAACTCCACCAGCGCAGTCGCAACGGCCTTAATTACTCTGAATGTCGAAAGCAATGCAAGAATCCTTTTTATCCCCTTTCCCGATATTTCCTTCAGTACGTACTAACCCCCCCGCACGCGAATATCTTTTAAATAATCGATTGATAATTGCGAGCGAGTAGCACAAGGACTCTAGGGATCCACTCCCTTCTACCGACCAAAAAGCCGGAACCAGCGCGTGCAACCTCCTTGCAGCTACACAACCATCTGCCCGCTTACATGGTTACATGTTACAATATTATTTAAGATGGCGCCCAACATGGGGATAGCCGTTTAAGGCTGCCCAAGAAAATAAAAGGTACAAAAATTAAAATATCTATGACATACCATCCGACATATACCCTCGTACGTATTAGTTAGTTTCGGATGCCACTTCGGATCCAAGAAATTCTCATAGACTTCAAGGCCAAGTGTTTAACTCCGATAACTAGATACTGTGGTTAAGCTTCGACTACCTGGATGCGTTACATCTTTAATTGGATATAACTCCGGAGTCATCGCGGCATAACCTAGTCCGGTGTTTAGGCAGGGCGGGTAAAGTTTAAGCGCAATTGAATTGGCGGATTTCAAGCCGCAGTCATCCTTTAAAATTTCCATCCTGTGCTGTTCTCCGTTGTGGTTGAGAGATAAATCTGAATTGGAAAATATCTTTGTCTGATGCAGGCGCCTTTCCAACAGAATATCCTCTCTAACCTAATCGTCTGTTGTGGCTCGAAGAGTATACGGTGTTATCCCATAGCACGGAGAATTTGTCTCATACGAGTGATACAGGAGAACATTGTTTCATTTGCTCCGAAATAATAGTTTACCAAGCGCAATTATTATCTACATCTTGTGGGCATATCTTTCACCGTGCGTGTTACAATTCCAAAGTAGGAAAGTCAAAAAAGTCTGTAAGCAGGAACTAACGCAATCTAATTCGGCGTCTGTGGAAAACCTTAGTTCAGATCGATTATCCACTACAAGCTCCATCATGGCTTCAACATCTCAATCCCAACAGACTCGACTTCAAACAAAACGAATGGCTGACGTACAACAGTCAGAGGTTCCTAATTCAGACTCGAATAATATGGTTCAGACTATCACCAACCAACCGCAAGAACCCACCAAAACGGCTGAAACTAACAGACTAACAAGATTATTCAAGCACTCTCAGGTTGTCTTCGTGATAGTAGTTTAGCGGGTTCAGCCAATGAATCTCCATCTAGTAGGCAAACAAGGGCACAATCGGGTTTGCCATTACAGAATCCACCGGAAACAAGATCAGAACCTTCCATGGGATTACCAACTCAGTTGCCGCATCCTAATCATTATGAAGTACGACCCGATCGGATAAGCCAAATAATGGCAAATTGGAAACTCAGATTCACTGGAAGGTCTTCTATGTCAGCTGAAGACTTTATCTATCGTGTAGAGGCTCTGACGATCCAAACTTTAGAGGGGGATTTTAATTTAACGGCCAAATATGCCAGTAATTTGTTCGAGGGTAGCGCTAGCGAATGGTTCTGGCGATATCACAAAAGTGTCACTGTACTTACTTGGCCAGGTCTGTGTCAGGCCCTTCGTGGACAATTTAGCGATGATAGGACCGATAGGAGTATTAGGTCAGAAATAGAACACCGCAAGCAACGTCATAATGAACTGTTTGACGATTTCTATGGTGTCATAGCGGCCCTAGCCGACAAACTTTCAAACCCATTGTCTGAAGCTTCCCTAGTGGAAACATTAAGATATAATTTGTTGCCGGAAATTCAACATGAAATATTGTACGTCCCTACAACTACTCCCAAGGAGTTAAGAACAGTGGTCCGCACAAGAGAAATGTTCTTAAGAACTGTCTCAAAACCGAATCCGAATATCGACTTCTTGACCCACTCCTAGGCGACAAGTCAATTCTCTTCAGAACCCAGAGGTGGCACCTTCATCAGATGAGGATTCAGGTCAGGACGAATACGAGCTCTCTGTGCTTGAGGTTTCCTGCTGGAATTGTTCCGCTAAAGGTCACAGATATCAAGAATGTCTGGCTGATCGAAAAATATTTTGCTATGGTTGTGGGAAGGCCGATACGTATAAACCTACATGTCGGACTTGTAACCCAAACGCTCAAAAAAACTATCAAGGGCGTGCACCACAGAAAAGTGCACGCAAACAGTTAATCAGCATAGCGACCAATACAGAGTAACACTTTCCGACGACCCCATTTCTGTAGGCCCCCTACCGCAACCTAAATGTATACCATTCCCTATATCTAAGATAGACGTTAAGAGAAAACGGTCTACTGGTCGTCGAGAAGCTTTTAAAAAACCATGTAAAATAGAAAAGAAATTAATCCTTTCATCCATATTAGATAATCCTCTTGACTTACGTCCTCACGCTCAAGCGATGCTTTGTGGAAAGTCTGTAGTTGGATTAATGGACACTGGTGCTTCTGTAAGTTGCATAGGTGGTAGGTTTGCAAACGATCTACTTCAGGAAAACCTTAAATACAAGTTAATGACCTCCAAGATCAAAACTGCTGACGGGAAAAGTCAAACTATAGTCGGAAAATTTTCAACTGACATTACTTACCGAGGAGAAACAAAAACCTTGTATTTTTATTTAGTTCCTACTTTAGTCGAAGACTTATATCTGGGAATTGACTTTTGGACCGCCTTTGACTTACTCCCAATGCATCTGTTAACCAAAAATCATAATCTAGCCTCCATTAGCGATCCAAGTATGAGAGAACTTTCGAAGGATCAACAGAATTCATTGCAGAACGTTATCAAATTATTCCCGTCATTTTCTAAGCAGGGACTAGGACGTACATCGTTAATTTCACACTCGATCGATGTGGGAGAAGCTAAACCGATTAAGCAGCGGCATTATGCCGTGTCACCGGCAATTGAGAAACTTATGTATGACGAGCTCGATCGAATGCTCGAATTAGGAGTTATTCAAGAATCTAACAGCAATTGGTCATCTCCAGTAGTGTTAGTGAAGAAACCAGGAAATGTAAGACTCTGCGTAGATAGTAGGAAGGTGAATTCCGTCACCGTAAAGGATGCATATCCAATGCCAATAATCGATGGTATCCTAAGTAGATTACCAAAAGCCGAATTCATTACTAGCCTCGATTTAAAAGATGCTTTTTGGCAAATACCGCTAGACCCGAAATCTCGCGATAAAACGGCATTCCCCGTTGACAGACACCTTGAAAACCAATCGGAAGTTTGAGTGGACAAGTGAAGCCCAGGGGGCTTTTGAGTCCATAAAGGCAAGCATGTGTGCAGCCCCAGTACTGCACAGTCCCAATTTTTCGCTCCCGTTCTCACTTCATTGCGACGCAAGCCACACAGGAGTAGGTGCAGTCTTAATGCAAGTGAATAAAGATGGCGCAGAGGTGCCGATCGCTTTCATGTCAAAGAAGCTAAATCGTTGTCAACGTCAATACACCGTTGCCGAGAAGGAGTGCTATGCCGCTGTGTTCGCGTGAAAAAAATTTAGAGCTTATGTCAGGACAGGACAGGATTTCGTAATAGTTACAGATCATGCCTCCTTAAAATGGCTTATGATCCAGGCAGATCTAAGCTCGCGTCTCGCCCGTTGGTCTCTTAAGCTTCAAGGATTCCAATTCAAGATACTTCATCGAAAAGGTACTCACAACGTAGTCCCCGACGGTCTTTCGCGAACCTTTACCGAAGACTTGTCAACCCTTGCTTGTAATAGTCTAATAGTTGACGTCAATTCCACCGAATACGATTCGCTTAGGAATAAGATCCGACTTAATAACTCTTCCCTACCGGATCTCAAAATTCGAGGTAAACATATATACCGACGCTCCGAACATGCAGAGGATACCAAAATTTCCGATGACCAATGCTGGAAACTTTGGGTTCCACGCCCACTCGTACCGAATGCCATTAAGACTGCTCATGGAGACCCATTACATGCCCACGGAGGTATAAACAAAACCATAGAAAGGCTCCGACGTTATTATTTCTGGCCTAACATGGTTAACGACATAAAAACTTTCGTCAATAGTTGTGATATTTGTAAGGCCACGAAACACCCTAATCGATCGTTTAAACCTCCTATGGGAAACACTGGAATACCCCAGCGTTTCTTTCAGAAGATATTTGTTGACTTTTTAGGACCCTATCCACGCAGTAAATCGGGAAATGTAGGTATATTTGTAGTGCTCGACCATCTCACTAAGTTTCCTTTTTTGAAACCAGTCCGCAAGTTTACCGCCGACTCGATTGTGCGATATTTGGAAGAAGATCTTTTTCATTGTTTTGGGGTTCCAGAATATGTGGTTTCTGATAATGGAGTTCAGTTTAAATCGCAAACTTTTAATTGCTTGTTAAACAAATATAAGATCAGACATACATATACGGCATTTTATTCCCCACAGGCAAACGCGCCGGAAAGAGTGAATAGATCAGTTCTTTCAGCCATAAAGGCTTACATAAACCCAAATCATAGTAACTGGGACGAAAACCTTAGTAGCATCAACTGCGCTCTACGATCGGGAGTTCATCTGGCCATAAACACGAGCCCGTATAAGCTAACGTTTGGTCAACATATGGTCACGAATGGCGAAACTTTTCAACTACTACGAGATTTAGGTATGCTAGAAGATCGAAGTGTCCAATTTAATAAGGAAGACTCCCTAGTCATTTTACGCAGCAAAGCCCAGAAAACCATGATAGCCCAACGCAATCGGAATGAAAAGTTCTACAACACACGCACAAGGGACGTTTCTTTTAAAGTAGGTCAAGAAATTTTCCGACGCAATTTCCAACAAAGCAATTTCGCAAAAGGGTTTAGCTCCAAGCTGGCTCCCAATTTGCTTAAAGCGCAAGTGCGAAGGAAGTTAGGGAAGGTATATTACGAGCTAGAAGATCTACAAGGCCGCCTGATCGGAAATTTCCATGCCAAAGATATTAAGCCATAAGCGTAGACAACAAGAGGGAATCTTCCTTGTGTTGTTCCACCCCAAGTTAGATTTTAGTGGGGGGGAAAATGTAATGCGCTTGTTGTAACTTAACAACAAACCAAATGCCTAAAAGTAAACCTCATTTAGTTAAGCTTGGAATAACCAAAAATACAAAACAAAAACAAAAAGCTTGGTTAAGCTTAAAGTTCCTCATCTATTGATAATCAATTATCTACCTAGAATTGAGCATTTAAGTATCAAGCATAGAATAAGCAGCGGCCAACTTCTTTTCTCTTGTGGCTGCTAAGATAAGCGCATCGCTCGCGGTTAAACTCCAGTATATATTTAGCCCCCGGAAAAAAAAAAAAAAGACACGTGGTGGGGAATTTCCACATAAGTTTCCCAAAACATAAACACAGAGGGAAGTGAGCAGCGCTCAGTGTATTAAAAGTGATTTACATTTTTGCGGTGCCAATTCAAGGTAAATAAAACCTTTGTTTTCGGCCTCACGCGTTTTTTTTCATTCGACTTATTTTTTTTAGGTCGAATTGGCACCCAGTAAGAACCCATTTTTGTATTATTCTTACATTGGGAATAAGTTTATAAGCCCCCAAGCAGCCAGTTTACCCTAAGAAGGGCTTCCAGCGCCACGCCGCGGGATCTGATGGATTTATTATAAATTAGTGTGAGAGACACAATTTTCTTTTGGGGAGTAAGGTGCATGTGCAGTAATTTTCCCTCATTAATTAAAACCCGCCAATGGCCAGCATATGCACCCGAAATTATTCTCATCCAACGACGTCATTCATCGCCCCAAGACAGTTACGCCTGTCCCGTATTGGTTTCCGGAATTATTAATTTGATTTAGCTATTTTTATTTTGGTAGTATTTAGTTTTTTTTGGAGCTTGGAGTTTAATAATGTAAGAAAATAACGTTTCCAGTTCGCTTAATTTTGTATTTCTTTTTCATTACTTAAATACTAAAACTGAACGGTATGGAAATATTAATTAGTTTGGTGAATATATATATATATATATACATAAAAATAACCTCTATGCCCTAAAATTATAGATTCATCGCTCAACCCGACAAAAGATCTTTTGGACGTGGAAATTAAACTCGATGTAAGTGAAAAAAAAAAAAACTCATTACCCCAAATTAAATATTGTTGGTGGTTAGGCTGATTTTTCTCAGTGTAATAAAGGCGTTACCTGAAAGATTTTTATCTCCCATACGGTAAAATCGAACCACGCGGTTTGCAATTAAAATACCGAACAACGGTACACTGAAAGAAAAGAAAAAAAAAAAAACGAAAATTTTTCTGGCACGTGCTGGCTAACAGTTGATTATTTATATATATTTTCCTTTTTTTTTATTCCCAATATTTAATAATGGCCTTCCGCAATGACAACAAAGAAAAATGAATTACATTTTTTTTTCTTAAATTAATTAATAAATATTTAATAAAAATTAATGGAATCTTGGAACATTATTTTTAATGCTCTTGCCGTGTTCCAACATTAAAAACCTTGCTAAAGTTAATCATAAACCCTTGCTATCAAATTTGAATTGAAAATAAATAAGTTACTGTGTAGACATTTTACGATATACATTTAGGAAATAATATTAGAGAATACCCGCTATGAGACAAGATTCTCTTCATAGACATGATTCTTGATATTATTTTTATATAGACATATATAATATTAGGGGGCCTCATAGCCTAGTGGTTAGTGTACTAGCTCGCTAAGCGTGAGGTCGTGGGTTCGAGCCCCACTCGTGTCAAGTGCATGGCCCTGCAAGTTTTTCGGCGCTCGCGCATATGATGTAAGTAGCGAAAAGCTCTCGTTGGATTCTCGCTATCTATAATTATGTGCATGAGACCCGAAAAACCGGCATTCCCAGATGTCGTTAGGTGGCAAGCCCACTTCTGAGATAGGTTGCACTCGGCTAATCACCGGATCGACTGAACAATAACGATTACAGAAACAAACACATGATTAGAAAAAAAAAAAAAAAAAAACACCCACACCCCCAGCCCGATGACGACCCGCCGCTTTTCGCAACGGACACGAATTGGACAATGGAATGTGAGGACCCTAATGGAGCCATCCAGAATTGCGCAGTTTGAATAAGGAGATGGGCATAGTTAGGATTGGAACCCCCTGGAGTGGAACCCGCAAGGAAGAAGAAGAGTGGGACGCCCCAAAGCTAACCTGGCGCCGATCTACAATACGCGAACTCGCAGACAATAATACATCACCTGGGGACTTGGCAAAGAGAACAGAGGGTCCGGTGGAATACACATGTGGATGCCCTAAGCTCCCAAGCGGAGTAATAGAAATAAAAAAAAATATATATAATATTATTGCCTATTAATGCGACTTATTATTTCTTATACCAACTTATAAAGATATAAATTCTAAGATAATTTTTTTTCTCGATTATAACATATCTAATAGATACATTTAATTATATACTTGATTTAAATTTCCTTCTTTTGCCTAATGCAACTTAATAACCATGAATAAATTTTATAACGTTTAAAAATGAATTGCTAATCTATTATCTAGAGGAGTCATGCAGGATGAAGATGGCAGGTGAAATTAAAAAGCCGGGTTTTCTTTGGGATCATCAATAATTATATCGCGGACTTCGTGATCATGGAATCCGCTCAGCTTTACATCGTCTGCTGCAACTCCACCAGCGCAGTCGCAACGGCCTTAATTACTCTGAATGTCGAAAGCAATGCAAGAATCCTTTTTATCCCCTTTCCCGATATTTCCTTCAGTACTTACTAACCCCCCCCCGCACGCGAATATCTTTTAAATAATCGATTGATAACTGCGAGCGAGTAGCGAATATCTTTTAAATAATCGATTGATAACTGCGAGCGAGTAGCACAAGGACCCTAGGGATCCACTCCCTTCTACCGACCAAAAAGCCGGAACCAGCGCGTGCAACCTCCTTGCAGCTACACAACCATCTGCCCGCTTACATGGTTACATGTTACAAAGTTTACACTTAAATCTCATAAAGTTCGTTTTTTCCGTAAGGCTGATTTTATGAAATTAAATAAGTTAATCTGGGAATTTTATTGGTCTGATTTACTGTCATGTGAGGATACATCGCATTACAAATATGTTATTTCACTTCAAACTCCTTTTTCGACGCTTGCGTGCCGTGGAAATATACGACCGCTTCAACGAATCCGCCTGGGTATACAAGGCACCTTATAAATTTAAAGAATAATATGAGTAGACTTTTAAATAAGCATAGATTATCTGGCTGTACAGTTAGTTATTTAAGATACTTAGTAGCTCGGTCCAATTTCACCGTGCATAACGCAGAATGTTATAGGAGTTATATTCGTTGCTGCAGGATTCAATTTACTCATGATCGGAAGCAGTTTTAGAACTTTGTAAACACTAAGCGTAAAAACGTACCTTTTCCCGTACTGCTTGCGTTTGAGAACTCTTATGCGAACACTGATCAGGTAATGGCCGATCTCTTAAGAATTATTTGATATTGTCACCACACATGATTCATGGGCCATGCGGTGCTTTCAACATGGCGTCACGGTGCATGGAAAATGGAAAATGTAAAAAAAAACTTCCCAAAGCAGCATACGAATGACACGATAACGGATATTGATGGTTATCCAATGTATCGCCGCAGAAGTACTGAGAATGGTGGCCACACATTTACAATGCGACTGCCGAACTTTCCAAATCAAGTTGAGTTTGATAATCAGTGGGTGGTACCATACTCACCAATACTTTCAAAAACTTACAACGCTCATATCAATGTTGAGCTTTGCAGTTTTGTTAAATCAATTAAGTATATTTTTGTAAATATGTAAACAAAGGCAGAGATTTGGCCATATTTGAAGTACAAAACATAAATAAAAATCACGAAATAGCATGATACCAAATGGGCAGATATATTAGCAGCAATGAAGCTATTTGCCATATTCTCTGTTCCCATCCACGAAAGAGATCCTGCTGTCCAACATCTGGCAATATATCTTGAAAACGGTCAACGTGTATACTTCACTGAAGAAAATGTTCTCAAAAGAGCGTTCGAAGCTCCGAAAACGACTCTAACTGAATTTTTTACATTGTGTCAAAAACCTGATGGTTTTGGCCAATTCGCGAAGACGTTTGTGTATGGTGTTGTTCCACGTTATTTCACATGGAACAAATCCAGTACAAAATGGGAGCCGCGAAAACAAGAAAAACCACATCCTTCCATTACAGGCATATTCGAAGCTAAGACATTGGGGAGACTTTACACGGTACATCCAAAGCAACGTAAGTGCTTCTATTTATGTTTGTTATTGGTGAATGTTCCCGGAAAAACATCTTTCGAATTTTTACGAACAGTTAATGGTCGAGTATTCAATACATACCAGGATGCATGTCGCGAACAGCAATTGCTAGAAGACGGTAACCATTGGGACTTAACGCTTGGTGATGCTGCGTTGACATCGACACCGAATAACATTGGTCAGTCATTTGCAATTCCTCGCAAGCACAAACTTCGTGGAAAAATATAAAAATTATACACTAGAGATGTACAATGAAGCATTGGTCTTGATCGAAGATTTATGTGTTCTTATTTTAAATTTACCACTTAATCATTATGGTATGCCATCACCTAATCGTCCAGCCACCGACTTAGTCAATACCGATTTACAACAAGAAAATCAATATGACCATGGAAGTTTAGCAACAATTATCATGAACAGTAAACCAATACTAACAGCAGAACAAAAAAATTATTTATGATCGGATTATGCTGGCTGTTGCTGCTGAACAAGGCGGTTTTTTTTTCTTGGATGCACCTGGTGGAACCGATAAGACATTTTTAATATCGTTGATTCTTGCCAAAATACCGTCGCAATAAAAAATAGCATTAGCAGTAGCATCGTCAGGCATCGAACAGTACATTCAACCTTCAAGCTGCCATTGGACGATCATAATAAACCAGATGCAATGTGCAACATCAAAAAGAATAGTGGAATAGCTGCAGTGTTGAGGAAGAGTTCTATAATAATTTGGGATGAGTGTACAATGGCATTAATGCGAGTACAATGGCAAAATGATCCATTAGCACAAATATTTTCCGAACAACTACTAGGTATTGGGAATGGTAAAATAGAACTGAAACCAAATACGCAATGCATTAAGCTGCTAGAAATTAACGATATTAACTTTCAGATACAACAGTTGTTACCTGATCTCTGATGTCTTTTAAATCAATCGATACTGTTGTTGATGAAAATAGAAGTGTAAATATTCCGATTGAATTTTGAAATTTATTAGATTTCCCTGGAATGCCACCACTTAATCTTCGATTAAAGATTGGTTTCCTTATTATTCTCCTCGATAATTTGAATCCACCTCAATTATGTAACGGTACGTGTTTGGTCATCAAAAAGATCACCGGAAACATTCTTGAAGCAACCATTTTGGCTGGGAAGTTTAAAGGAAAAGTTGTCCTGCTGCCACGTATTACGATGATACCATCAGATTCTACCATACCCTTCAAAAGGCTACAGTTTCTAATTCGTTTAGCTTTCGCCATGTCTATAAATAAATGTCAAGGTCAAACAATGTCCATTTGTGGTTTGGATTTGAAACATCAATGTTTTTCTCATGGGCAACTATATATTGCGTGTTTACGTGTTGCGAAACCGTCGAATCCATTTGTAATAGGTAAAGACAGGTTGACCAAAAACATTGTGCACCGATTGGTGTTAAATTAAATTGAAAGTATTTATAATTCAAAAAAATTGATATTAATGTTTAAAAGTTTAAGACTGTCTTCCTTGCCTACCTCATTTATGTGTTAAAGCGTCACATATTATTTAATAAATGGAAATAATAAATCTGATAAATTTTTATTTTGTACCTATTGATTGAAGAACGTTTTAATTAATTGTGTTCAACGTACTTCCCCTTCGAATCTCAGTCCAGTGAATTTGTATACCAACTTCAACATTTTCGCCTTTGTTCGTAAATAATTTCATTGTACTAAAGGGTTATAGTAGTAGAAAGTCATATAAGATGATCACCATATTTTTTTACAAATACCATCTGTCCGGTCAAGCAGCCAAAGAAGTTTGGCCGGCAATAATTTATTTAGTTCGTGACGTCACTTTCTTCTATACTTATGTACGCATCGCGGCTCTCGTGCATTCGATCGGCCACTTGCATCTGCCGTCATGTACTAGCGTTTGCCTCGCTCTCTCCCGGGCTCTCTCGATCGCTCCGCAGCATCAAGCGTTGAGCCGCGCTCAGGCGTTTGTATTCTAATTCGGTCTTCACCCCCTCGCATCTATACATACATCATTTGTATAAACCCAAAAATTTCAAATATATTGTATGAAATTGAACTGTGCTTGTTTTTACTAAAACCAAGATTTAGAACATTGAATAACTGGTAACTGAACCGATCTGAATGAAGTCCCATCATTCTAGCTTAAAAGACACCAAAGTTATGCCAATTCCGATCGTTCAGTTATATGGCAGCTATAGGATATAGTCCGCCGATCCTTATGAAATTCGGCAATTCAGATTATTTTTTCAAAAATGGAATCTGTACCAAGTCCCATCCTTCTAACTTAAAAAACAACAAAGTTATGCCAATTCCGATCGTTCTATGATAGATATAGGATATAGTCGGCCGATCCTTATGAAATTTTGTACATAACATATTTGGGCCAAATAAAACATGTGTGGAATTCCAAAATGGAATCTGTACCAAGTCCCAACCCTCTAACTTGAAAAACACCAAAGTTATGGCATTTTCCATCAATTAGTTATATGGCAGCTTTAGGATATAGTCGACCGATCCCGGCCGTTCCTACTTATATACTGCCTGCAAACAAAAGAAGGATGTGTGCAAAGTTTCAACTCGATAGCTCTAAAACTGAGAGACTAGTTTGCGTAGAAACAGACAGACGGACAGACGGTCAGACGGACAGACGGACATGGTTATATCGACTCAGGAGGTGATCCTTTTCAAGAATATATATACTTTATAGGGTCGGAGATGTCTCATTCACTGCGTTGCACACTTTTGACGAAAATTATAATAGCCTCTGCAAGGGTAAAAAAGTTGAAAACTTGTGCGAAAATAGTATACAGATAAACGAATTAAATAAAGTAATTGATGCAATTAATAAAGGAATAGAAACAGTCAATCGTTTAAATGAAAACCAAAACGAAAACCAAAGGCTAGCAATACTTATTTTCAATTTACAAGAATTTACAGAAGTCATTGAATTAGGAATGCAATTTACAAGATTAGGCATATTCAACCCAAAGCTCATAATACATATCCCCTAAAATTTTACCGTATCCGAATCAGAATCTGTATAAATAAAGATATAGTAGCAGAAGAAAACATATAATAAAAGCATTCAACTGTTCTATGCAAATAGAAGATGTAATAATAACAAATACTATGCTTGATTACATCCGAACTATTTATGTAAACAACAACATAACTAAACTTACTTATCAGAACACAAGAGGGTTACGTAGTAAACTTCCCAAACTGTATTCTGATAGTTCTTTCTTTGCATCTCACATTATTGTATTTACAGAAACTTGGTTAAAGCCGGAGATCTTAAGCTCCGAAGTTTTTCCTAGTAGGTACACCACTTTTAGATGTGATAGAACTTTGCGAAGGGGAGGAGGAGTGCTAATTTCTTTGTATGTCTTTGTATGTTACCTGTTCGTACATACCACCTTCGTCCGAACCGCCAATATACTGGCAACATTTGTCCGCTATTCGTTTGGGTTTCGATCGTCTGTCTGATGGTGACCAGCTGATAGCTCTGGGTGACTTTAATATCCCAGAACTTATGTGGTCAAATGTTGAAAATTCACCGTCTTTACAGCTTAACTCCCACCACGACTTCCCTGCAGGCATGTTTGACATGTCACTCGGGCAAATTAACCAAGTTAGAAATTCTTTAGGTAGGCTATTGAACTTATGTTTTGTTTCTGATCCTGATGGAATTACTCTTTCCAGAACTTTGCCCCTTTCTGACCCTGAGGATCCATATCATCCCACTCTTGATCTTTCAATCAAAAACAACTGCTTAATTGACCTTAAGTCTACTCTTAAATCTCATAAAGTTAGTTTTTTCCGTAATGCTGATTTTATGAAATTAAATAAGTTAATCTGGCAATTTTATTGGTCTGATTTACTGTCATGTGAGGATATAAACATCGCATTACAAAAATGTAATTTCACTTTAAACTCATTTTTCGACGCTTGCGTGCCGTGGAAATATCCGACCGCTTCAACGAATCCGCCTTGGTATACAAGGCACCTTATAAATTTAAAGAATAATATGAGTAGACTTTTAAATAAGCATAGATTATCTGGCTGTACAGTTAGTTATTTAAGATACTTAGTAGCTCGGTCCAATTTCACCGTGCATAACGCAAAATGTTATAGGAGTTATATTCGTTGCTGCAGGATTCAGTTTACTCATGATCCGAAGCAGTTTTATAACTTTGTAAACACTAAGCGTAAAAATGTACCTTTTCCCGCACTGCTTACGTTTGAGAACTCTTATGCGAACACTGATCAGGTAATGGCCGATCTCTTTGCACAGTTTTTTCAAACTACCTATTCACCTAGCAGCAGTTTAGCTCAGCCTTACACTTATAATATCCAATCAGCCAACCTTATATTTCGCCCATCTTTCGATCAAAGTGGTGTGTTATCGGATCTTCTTAAGGTCAAGCCCGTGTATTCGCCAGGCCCTGATGGAGTACCAGGCTGAGTTCTGAAGTACTGCGCCGAGGCACTGTGCAAACCGCCTTACCGCAGCGTAATTGTAGTTCGACATATGCCCAACACGATCGGTTCAGGGTATTATGTTCGGACTACAATGGTCTCTACCACATCTTGTCACTTTGCTCTACTAACAATCTTAAATCGCTTATATTAATCGCCTTATCTGTGCAACACTCTTCCTCGTGATGTCTTTCTCCTACTCTTCGCTTAACTATCTCGGATCTATTCCCGCGATTCGAGCCGTACGTTACGCGGCAGCGTCCCTCGGTCGGTTGTATGGGAGGTGGGCTGTACGTATGCAGTGGGAACCGGGCGGACAATTATATCGATATTGTCAGCTGTTCCATCAATACATTGTTGATAATTATGCTAAGGTCGAAAGTGAACGCTTGCGATTCCTTCGATTCAACCAGGCAAAACTAAGATCGGAAGAATATATTCACTTACGATATGCTGTTGCTGGAAACATCGATGGAAATTTAAATCCCAATGACATTTAATGCTTTCATTTTACCTTCAAACTACATCGGCAGTCCACAGAACATGTAGGAATACATACAAGATGCGATGACTTACGTACGTCATTACAGCCGACCGGATTTATTTATTACATTCACATGTAATCCGAATTGGGAAGAGATACAAACTTAACTTTACAAGCCAATTGTTGAGCTATCAGCGTTTTGATAGCGTCCGAATTAATAGACCAGGTTCAATTTTACAAATCAATTTATTATGGGTCAATTTAACCCCAAAACAAATTCCGCAGCCGGTCCAAAACAATGCCGAATTACAAGTCATAAAACCTTAGAGCTTGCGCAGAAGCTCCACCAAAGCTCCCAAACTGCATGCGCTACAAAAGAACAACAAAGCGCATGCGAATCTGGGAGAAACAAAGAATATAATACAGCTGATAACGGGCAATTAGTGGACCGCTGCGGCTAGTTACACTGGGAGAATTAAATTGAAATAATTATGTTATTTGATGCTGGCACAAGTCCCAACACCAATCATTGTCATGATTTAACTGCACGTGTGTTTAAAAAAAAATAAAATCATTAATTGATTTTATTGTTAAATATTCAATTTTTTGTATCACACGTTGTTGGCTGTATACGATAGAGTGGCAAAAGCGAGGTTTGCCTCACACCCACATTTTAGTTTGGCTTAAAGATAGAATCCGTCTTAAAGAAATCGATCAAATAGTTTCAGCCGAAATATCAGACCCATTAATTAATCAAGAATTATTTGATATTGTCACCACAAATATGATCCATGGGCCATGCGGTGCTTTCAACATGACGTCACCGTGCATGGAAAATGGAAAATGTAAAAAAAACTTCCCAAAGCCGCATACGAATGACACGATCATGTATATTGATGGATATCCAATGTATTGACGAACTTTCCAAATCAAGTTGAGTTTGATAATCAGTGGGTGGTACTCACCAATACTTTCAAAAACTTTCTCCGTTGTTTCTCCCAGATTCGCATGCGCTTTGTTTTTCTTTTGTAGCGCATGCACTTTGGGAGCTTTGGTGGAGCTTCTGCGCAAGCTCTTAGGTTTTATGCACTTGTTATTCGGCATTGTTTTTGATCGGCCGCGGAATTTGTTTTGGGGTTAAATTGACCATAATAAATTGAATTATAAAATTGAACCTTGTCTATTAATTCGGCCGCTATCAAATCGCTGGTAGCTCAACATTTAGTGACGCCGACGTGATCGCGCTCTAATTGATTTGTGATCATTAAAGTGCTTAAAGGAAACCTTGTAAAGGAAAACTTGTTGCTGTTGTTTCCATTACATTGCACCTTGCACAAAAACAAATTTCATAATGGAGTCTGGAGACGTAGCTAGTGCCTCGGTTCCTGCACGCAGGGAAAGGCTTTTGCGGCGAAGAGCAGAGGTGACCTACCAGGAGATGGAAGCACTGCATAATAGATCAAGGCTGCAGTGCAGAAGGAAGATTTGACCATCATTGTACTGGAGCCGTTGGAAATTTTGTTGCGCAAGAAATTTACCACACTCCAGGATGAGTTAGAGCGATTGAGCTCTGTTGAAGTTGGGAGTGAATTCTCCCAGTTTGCCGCTGATGTGCGCTTTGACATTCAGGTGGGAAAGCACTCCATTCAGGTGGAAAGCACTCCAATCGGGTTCCCAGGTTTTTAAATAGGAGCGAAACCTGAACTATGATCACGATAGCCAACGTGTCCAATTGCGTCTCATCAGTGCCCCTGCTATCCACCGCTCCCCCCGTGGTCGCTATTTCAACGTCGCATCTGGCAGTTGCCTGCGATGGATTTGGGACATTCCATTCCACTCCATTCTGGACTCTAGCCTGCACCCTTCCAATGGGGGGAGGTCGTCCGCATCGCTGCTGCCGCCGTCTGCAGCGCTCTCTGGATCTGGATGGACACGGCAGCCTGCAACTGAGAATTATGGACCTTGAGATCATCAGCAATATTATGTGATGAAGCTGTCCCATGCCCCTAAGGATTTTTTGTTGATAGATGGAATTCAACGGGAGGAGGATGTTGGGACTTGTGCCAGCATCAAATATCACAATTCTATTTAATTCTCTCAGTGTAACTAACCGCAGCGGTCCACTAATTGCCCGTTATCAGCTGTTCCATATTCTTTGTTTCTCCCAGATTCGCATGCGCTTTGTTGTTCTTTTGTAGCGCATGCACTTTGGGAGCTTTGGTGGAGCTTCTGCGCAAGCTCTTAGGTTTTATGCATTTGTTATTCGGCATTGTTTTGGATCGGCCGCGGAATTTGTTTTGGGGTTAAATTGACCTTTAATAAATTGAATTATAAAAGTGAACCTTTCTATTAATTCTTCCGCTATCAAAACGCTGGTAGCTCAACAGAAGCTATTTGGCATATTCTCTATTCCTATCCACGAAAGAGATCCTGCTGTCCAACATCTGACAATACATCTTGAAAACGGTCAACGTGTATACTTCACTGAAGAAAATTTTCTCCAAAGAGCGTTCGAAGCTCCGAAAACGACTCTAACTGAATTTTTTACATTGTGTCAAAAACCTGATGATTTTGGCCAGTCCGTGAAGATGTTGGTGTATGGTGTTGTTCCACGTTATTTCACATGGAACAAATCCAGTAAAAAATGGGAGCCACGGAAACAAGGAAAACCACATCCTTCCATTACAGGCATATTCAAAGCTAAGACATTGGGGAGACTTTACACGGTACATCCAAAGCAACGTGGGTGCTTCTATTTACGTTTGTTATTGGTGAATGTTCCCGGAAAAACATCTTTTGAATTTTTACGAACAGTTAATCGAGTATTCAATACATACCAGGTATTCAATAGTCGATTCGAGTATTGAATACATACCAGGATGCATGTCGTGAACTGCAATTGCTAGAAGACGATAACCATTGGGACTTAACGCTTGCTGATGCTGCATTGACATCGACACCGAATAACATTGGTCAGTCATTTGAAATTCCTTGCAAGCACAAACTTTGTGGGAAAAATATAAAAATTGTATGACAGAAGACATCTTGCATCGAATTAGACAAACAAATCGATGCCAAAACATAGATTATTTACTAGAGATGTACAATGAAGCATTGGTCTTAATCGAAGATTTATTTGTTCTTATTTCAAATTTACCACTTAGCCACCGACTTAGTCAATACCGATTTACAACAAGAAAATCAATATGACCATGGAAGTTTTGCAACAATTATCATGAACAGTAAACCAATACTAACAGCAGAACAAAAAAATTATTTATGATCGGATTATTCTGGCTGTTGCTGCTGAACAAGGCGGTTTTCTTGGATGCACCTGGTGGAACCGGTAAGACATTTTTAGTTCTATAATAATTTGGGATGAGTGGGATACAATGGCAAAATGATCCATTAGCACAAATATTTTCCGAACAACTACTAGGTATTGGGAAGGGTAAAATATTACTGAAACCAAGTACGCAATGCATTAAGCTGCTAGAAATTAACGATATTAACTTTCAGATACAACAGTTGTTACCTGATCTCTGATGTCTTTTAAATCAATCGATACTGTTGTTGATGAAAATGGAAGTGTAAATATTCCGATTGAATTTTTAAATTTATTAGATTTCCCTGGAATGCCACCACTTAATCTTCGATTAAAGATTGGTTTCCTTATTATTCTCCTCGATAATTTGAATCCACCTCAATTATGTAACGGAAAAGTTGTCCTGCTGCCACGTATTACGATGATACCATCAGATTCTACCATACCCTTCAAAAGGCTACAGTTTCTAATTCGTTTAGCTTTCGCCATGTCTATAAATAAATGTCAAGGTCAAACAATGTCCATTTGTGGTTTGGATTTGAAACATCAATGTTTTTCTCATGGGCAACTATATATTGCGTGTTTACGTGTTGCGAAACCGTCGAATCCATTTGTAAAAGGTAAAGACAGGTTGACCAAAAACATTGTGCACCGATTGGTGTTAAATTAAATTGAAAGTATTTATAATTCAAAAAAATTGATATTAATGTTTAAAATTTTAAGACTTTCTTCCTTGCCTACCTCATATATGAGTTTAGGCGTCACATATTATTAAATAAATGGAAATAATAAATCTGATAAATTTTTATTTTGTACCTATTGATTTCTGCTTAATATCAAGTGTAAGAACATTTTAATTGCCGCCACTTAAAATGAGGTTATGCGGAGTGGCTTGAATTCCGGTCACTATTCTCGACCATGGAGAACTTCGTGAATCTGCCTTGGAGACTGTTCGATCGTTGGAGCTCACGAACAAAAAAAATGACGTCGCATTGGAGCTGCTAAACAAAAGGTTTAGTAATCGCAGGCTTAATTTTCAAGCTCATGTTAATGAGATAGTGCATCTGAGGGCTGTAGAATCCAAAGCAGATTGCTAGCTGCATCATAATCCAAGTCAAGAAAGTTGATGATGCCATGCAGTCTAAGTGTGTGGAAATGCAAGCTGACTCGGGGTCCTTGTATTCCATTCCAACGTGGGAGTCTATCGCCATTTTCCTTAAGCAGAGATGCCGGAGTTTATAGAGCGTGGATTTGCCGACGACATCACATGCAACAAATCTTGCGGTAGAACGGCCTAGACCCTTGCATTCAGGTAACTCTACATTTGTGATTACAAACTCTTCCGCAAGCATGATTTGTAATAACGTAATAAACTCCTGCCCAAGGTTTTTAAGCTTGCCGCCTGAGGATCGTTTAGGCGGCAAGTTAGGCGATTGGATGTCTTGGATCTGGGCACCTATCTCGGCATTCCAGTGCTTCAAGCTGCCGTGCATGTGGACGCAGGCGTTATATATATTTTTTATTAAAACCTAGATTTGGAACTGTCATATATGTATACTTAAAATAAAACCTACGCTCTCTTCTCTTATACTAACGTTACCAGACATTGTAATCACCAATATTATGGGAATCTCTGTAAATTCGAAAATAGATATACACACTTTAATAAAGGCAGTTCGCAGCCACTCTTCAGAATGAAAGCACAGACCTCTACCTTATGGACATAACATTTTGGCGACGAGCATAAAAGAAAAGCGTATCACGTAATCGTTGATTTTCACCAAGATGCCGACAGATACTAACTTATTACAAGCAATCCTGGCTCAACAGCAGGAATTTACGACAACTATATTGGAGCAGCAACGGAACTGGATGCAAGATATAGTAAGCAAAAATGCCGAAAAGCGTGAGTGATTCGGTACGCGCGGGTGAATCTATATGCCCTCCGTTTCACATATTTGACAAAGATGTACAAAGCTGGGAGTCATATCTGGAACAATTATCACAACATTTTAATGCATATTCGGTCAGTGCAGATCTAAAACAAAAAGCTTACTTCTTTTCGTGGTGTGGTGTATCAATATTTGAACTTCTAAAAAATCTTTTGGAAAGTAGCAATTTGAACACATTTACATACAAGCAACTCACAGACAAGCTCACGGAGCATTTCACAACCAAACGTCATATTGTTGCAGCTCGTTACGAGTTCTTCATAAGAGAGATGACACATTTACAAACACATAGAGAGTGGGTAGCCGACATGCGCGGGATCGCTCGTGAATGCAAGTTTGTGTGCAACGCAGAAGGTTGTTTGTCAAACTATGTAGATGAAATGATTCGCGATCAAATCATAGTACATACGCCATTTGATGAAGTTGGCGCATCTGCTCTTCAAAAGACGCAACCAACTCTTGAAGATGTGCTCATAATAGCAGAAACTTACGAGACAACAACAAAAACAGAAGCAACGCTAAAAGAAAATGTAGAAAAAAATGTACCCCTTAATGCAATTAATAGTTATCAAAAAGAAACGCCAGTAAGGAAATCAAACAAAAACGCATTAAAATCGTGCTCTGGCTGTGGTCATTCTCATCCAAGAGAAAAGTGCAAGTTTCGCGATGCCGTATTCTACAAGTGTGGTAGAAAGGGACATATTACCGTCGTAAGTATGTCAAATCAAGACAAAAGTAATTGGCGAAATCAAGACCAAGTTAAAAAGCAAGATAAAAACGAAGCAAACGATATAGAAATTATTGAAGCAATGTACAGTGTAACAGGCTTAATCAAAAATGAAAGGGACAAAAAAGTCATTGATCTGGAAATCTTGAACAAAGAGGTTTCATTTCAAATGGACTCAGGAGCAACCGCATCCGTAATAAACTCAAACACATACGCGCTCCTAAATAAACCACTATTACACAAGTGCTCACGAGTGCTGCACGCATTTGGGGGCACACCAATACCATTGCTTGGGGAGCTGCATACGGTTGCGAAATGTGGTGAAATAGAAAGAGAAATTATATTAATAGTGGCAAACGTGGAAAATTCGAACAATCTTTTAGGTTTGGATTTATTCAAAACATTCGGTTTTGATATAATGCCAGTATCGAACATTAACGAGGTGCACAGTTTCAATGTGACTGACATACTGTAGTGTGTGGATTTCCAACAGGGCACGCATGCGAAGAGCGGTCATAAAATAGACATAGAAAAGCTTAAAAGCTTATCACCGAATATCATTGATCTGCGGTCACCTTGGATAAGTTAACGAAACATCACGCGATTCTTATCTATGTTTTTGCATTTCGAGATAAGAGTGCCGTTATGAAAAAGCTTTTTCTCTAGCATAGTTAGGGCTAGATTTGCATAGGAGAGCTTTGACATTATTTGACGAGCTTGAAAGTAATACGGCTGCAATCGTAAGCCAAGTTTAATAAATATTATATATCAGGTATGTTAATTTAAAATATATATATATATTTACCTGATATATATATATATATATCAGGTATGTTAATTAAATAATATATGTCATTTTATGCCAGGTATGTTAAAAATTCAGTGAAGTGCAGTTTTTTTTATCATGAAATTATTACCCCCCCAGTGCCACGTGCCAGTGCGGCTAGCACCAGATTATGTCATCGGCTAGTACCAGATTATGTAATCGGCTAGCACCCTATTATGCAACCGGCTAGTACCAGGTTATGCAACCGATATGGATGAAAGCCGAAATGGATGAAATATTGGAATTAACTAGGGCAGAGATTCGACGCGGGAATTTGAGTGTTAGGAACTCCATGAAGGCTTAAGGCCATTACAGATCCGCCACCGAACCACAATAGGTATCACATAGGATTGTGATATGGGGCAAATCAAACGTCGTAGATCTCGCCAAGGTCGGGTGGGTTAAGAATAGGGTATAATGAACATCTAATACCCTACAAGTGATCAAAGTCATTCTCTCACTCTTTCTTCTGAGCCTGTTTGCCTTTTAGGCGATTTTTTTCCTTAGTTTCCTTTTGGATTTGAGTCAGTAGGACAATCATCCGGGTTTTCTTTATTAATTTGCATCTAGTTAGTGCACTTAAATTTATTTCGATGATGTGTTGTATGGATTCGTGAAAAGAACCACTCCCATCCGTCGAGCTTAGTCTAAGATCACAAGAAGTGCACGCCTTTCACTCCCATCCATACGTCCCCAAGGTATATCCTCTGTAATTTTTTTTATATATTGAATAGATAATTTGATGGCAGTACGACACAGCTTAGAGAATCCAGCAGAAGGCGTAGGAGAGCAGGAAACTATTGGTTCCACTTGTCGCGAACCTACGAGTTGAAACGATATGTTGGCTACGACTCCCTGTAATCATAAATTTCATTACAGCTGTTTAATGCCACTTTTACAAGTTAAATCAATTTTTCCCGTTTGCAGCAGTAGTTGCTCAGTGAACCGACTATCCCTTACTAACAATAACGTAACAGTTGAAATAAACGAGGCAGAGGCCTTAGGAGAAATGTTAGATCCCAGTCTTGAACCAATTAGAACTAATCCATATAACAGAGGGAAAGGTGCTATAGCAAGAAAAGGGGTACAGACAAGATCTATGCAACGTAAGGGACAGCCAAGTGACTCATACCTCGAGAGCGACAACCATCGAGAAGGATTAGGCAGAACCGAAATAACGGATTTAGTACAATCATGTATACAAGCTCAACAAAACAACATGTTGCAGAATATATCTCAAATTATTAACTCATCAATAGAACAAGCTCTAAAAAGCAAAATGACTTCCCTTAATATCGATTCAACAGAACAGATGCTTTGACGATTACCAATCGCAATTACCACCCATTCAGAGAAATATCAGTCATCATAGTGAGACATCAGCCGGAAATTCTAGAACGTCCAGTATTTCCCCCGAAAAAGTCGCTAGCATTATACAAGGCTGGCGGATTAAATTCGACGGTGCGCAAAACGGCATGCAAGTCGAAGACTTCCTATATCGTATTCGCTCCCTTACAGCACAAAATTTAGGAGGCGACTATCAACTTTTGTGTGATCATTTGTACTTGTTGTTCGCAGGAAAGGCGAATGAATGGTTTTGGAAGTTTCATCGTTCTCGTCCTAATTTCTCTTGACAAACCTTCCAACAGGAATTTCGAGAAAAATTTCAGGAAGTGGACTCCGATATGGACATTTGGGACTTGATTAATGTTAGACGACAGTCAGAACCCGAACCATTCGAAGAATACCAGTTCGCTGTAAAAACTTTGTTGGGTAGACTAAAGATTCCCATATCCGAACAATCTACCGTACGAATTCTTATCAGAAATGCAAAGATATCGTTACGTTACGAGTTGATGCATTTAGGTATTAACACCCTTGCTAGATTACGTGAAGAAATTCGTACTCACGAGCAATTTCAAAAGCACATCAAGGCCCAATCCTTGAAACCGAAGATACCAAATCGTTCCGTTTCAGAATTATTTGGCACTTCAGCAGATGAACTAGAAATGGAAGTAGACGAAATCCATAAGAGGAAGATGGTTTGCTGGAATTGTCAGGAGGTTTGTATGGAGGTCCGATCAGTATTTTGTTATGGTTGCGGAGCCAAAGATGTTTATAAGCCAAAATGCTCTCGGTGTAACCCGTCGGAAAACCGTCAGCGGGATGCGCAGAACACCACCTATCTGACGCATCCTTAAAATCCAAACCAATAGTTAAAGAAAATTATTCTCAAACGGAATTTACAACACCTATTCCAGAGAATAACAAAGTTCAGGAAGAGGCAGAGCCCCTTTGCGCAGTCACCGAACATCACTCATTCGTACCTCTACACCTTCGATGGAAAAAGTACAATGAAGCAAAGTGTCGCATATTTGGATACCCGAAGACGACGGCCAAACTGAAACCAAGACGTTCAACCACTCGGTTGAAGTTATTTTGGAAAAATGTTACCAATACCAGGAAAAAGTTAGTTTCCTCTATATTTTTTAACTCCGATGATAGGTTGTATACCGATATTATTATAGGAGAAAGGAACTATGTTGCATTACTAGATTCGGGAGCATCAGTAAGTTGCTTAGGCGGAAAAGCAGCTACCGAAATTATGAGCAATCACCAACTTAAGAAATGCTCGGGAAATATCCGAACAGCCAATAATAATAAATGTCCCGTGGTTGGGAAATATGTGACTAATATTTCTTACCGTGACAAAATAAGACCTATTGAATTTTATGTTATCCCAACATTAAGTCAGGATGTTTATTTAGGAATTGATTTCTGAAAATGCTTCAACTTAATCAACCACCTAATTATCCCTAATGTTGCAGAATTAGATACTGAGAGGGATGAACAAAAGGGAAGCCCAAAAATACACCTTTTGTCACCTGATCAAAAAAGCAACCTTGATCCGTGCAACCGTGACAAAATAAGACCTATTGAATTTTATGTTATCCCAACATTAAGTCAGGATGTTTATTTAGGAATTGATTTCTGAAAATGCTTCAACTTAATCAACCACCTAATTATCCCTAATGTTGCAGAATTAGATACTGAGAGGGATGAACAAAAGGGAAGCCCAAAAATACACCTTTTGTCACCTGATCAAAAAAGCAACCTTGATAAGGTCATCAGTAAATTTCCATCGTTCGATAGGGAAGGCTTGGGCCGTATCCATCTCATGGAGCACGTCATCGAGGTAGGCGAAGCAAAGCCAGTAAAGCAGAGACATTGGCCTATATCCCCTGCAATTGAAAAATTAACGTTTGAGGAAGTAGATAGGATGTTGGAATTAGGTATCATAGAGGAATCGAAAAGCCCATGGAGTAGTAACAGTGTCATTGTAAAACGAGGAGAAAAGATTCGTCTTTGCCTCGATACCAGAGTGGTTAATAAGGTAACTATAAAGGACGCCTATCCACTACCACATATTGACGGAATTCTCAGCCGTTTACCACCAGCACGTTACATAACCGGCTTAGACATGAAGCACTCTTTTTGGCAGATCCCTCTGGAACAAAACTCTCGGCAGTACACCGTGTTCACAGTTTCGAACAGGCCTTTATACCAATATAAAGTAATGCCTTTTGGTCTGTGCAATGCACCCCAGACACTTTGTAGACAAATGGACATTGTGATCCCGGCTCACTTTCGTACAAGAGTTTTTGTTTACTTATCGGAAGACTTTGAGTCGCACATGCAGCTTCTTCAAGAAGCAGCTGTATGTCTAAGGAAAGCCAATTTGACAATAAACGTCGCTAAGTCTAACTTTTGCATGCGAGAAGTAAAATATTTAGGATTCATCATTGGATATGGTCAGCTTAAAACAGACAACGAGAAAATTATAGCTATCAACGAATTCCCCGTTCCCACTTCCGTCAAGCAACTGCGACGATTTTTAGGTTTAACAGGATGGTATAGACGCTTTGTGGACAATTATGCAACTGTTAGTTTCCCGTTAACTCAGTTGCTACGGAAAAATAGATAATTAGAATGGACCCAGGAGGCAGATAAAGCATTTGCTGAGTTGAAAGGAAAGCTAACATCAGCACCGATACTGCACACTCCCGATTTTTCTAGACCCTTCATACTACTGTGCGATGCAAGTATATGGAGTGGGATGTGTCTTGGCACAAGCCAATGCTAACGGCGACGAAATGCCGATTGCCCATATGTCCGAGAAACTGACAAAAGCGCAGCGCAATTACACAGTGACCGAACTAGAGTGCTTGGCAGTAGTCAAAGGGGTGAAGAAATTTAGAGCGTATATTGAAGGTCTAGAGTTTACAGTAGTCACTGATCATGCATCATTGAAGTGGCTAATGGAACGCAAAGATTTGACAGGTCGCGTGGGTCGATGGGCGGTCAAGTTACAGCCTTTTGCCAAGCAGATGAAAATTGAGCAGATGAAAATAAACGTAGTAGCTGACACTCTTTCCCGTCAACATGAACCAGCAGTACCTGAAATCAAAGACTTCGGTCCATTGATAGATTTGACCTCAGTTGAATTTAAATCAGCAGAATACACGGATCTGATAGAAAACATCCAACGGAATCAGTCTAAGCTACCAGATCTCAAGATTATGGATAATTTTGTTTATAAAAGAGTAGAGCAGGCCACTGGTGACGTTGTCCAAGATATGAATTCATGGAAATTATGGGTACCTTCAAACTTAAGACAAGGGACTTTATACGGATCACATGTCCCCCCAGACGCAGCTCATTGCGGCATTGGGAAAATGGTAGTAAATCTTAAAAGATTTTTCTTTTGACCAGGAATGGTTTCGCAAATTTGGGATTACGTTTTGAAGTGTTCCGTATGTCGCACAACGAAAAGCCCAAACGTAGTGTTGAAACCTCCGATGGGAAAGCCGTTAACTTCAGATAGGCCCTTTCAAAAATTGTACATGGATTTATTAGGCCCGTATCCCAGATCAAAAAGTGGGAATATCGGCATACTAGTCATAGTAGATCATTATACTAAGTTCCATTTTTTACATCCGATCAAGAAGTTTACTTCGAAACTTTTGTATTTTATACCTTCGGTGTTCCTGAGACGATATTAACCGATAATGGCTCACAGTTCCGATCGGCCGAGTTCAAATCATTTCTGACCCGGTTCGGAACCAAGCATATTTGTACAGCTATCGCCCCAGGCTAATGCAAGCGAACGCCTAAATAGGTCAGTTCTCGCCGCAATACGCGCATACATCGGCACAGATCATTCCAATTGGGATAGACATCTGCCGGAGATAAGCGGAGCCCTTAGAGCCAATATCCATCAAAGTACTAGATTTTCGCCTTATTTTATGACCTTCGGTCAGAATATGGTCCTTCACGGCAAAGACTACGAACTGCTGAGAAACTTGAATCTTTTAAAGGACAATACGGAAATACAACGTACCGACGCCTTGCAGTGTATTCGAAATAAAGCAAAGAATAATATATCTTTGGCTCATGAAATAAACGCTAAGGTTTATAATTTAAGGACTAGATCAGTAGAATTTAAAAATGGTGAAGAAGTCCTTGCTCGCAATTTCGCACAAAATAATGGCAGCAAGAAGTTTAACGCTAAATTAGCACCTCTCTTTATTAAAGCTAAAGTGAAAAAGAAAGTAGGACGTTCTTATTATGAACTGGTGAATGAATCAGGGAAAATTTTAGGAACCTACCACTTAAAGGACATTCAAGTAATAAAATAAAATAAAATATTAGTAGATATTAGTGATTTCAGTTAATAACCCCTGCTAATAAGATTTTTGGAGCATTAACTGTGGTGTAGTGTGTGGATTTCCAACAGGGCACGCATGCGAAGAGCGGTCATAAGATAGACATAGAAAAGCTTAAAAGCTTATCACCGAATATCATTGATCTGCGGTCACCTTGGATAAGTGACCGAAACATCACGCGATTCTTATCCATGTCGAGATAAGAGTGCCGTTATGTAAAAGCATAGCATTTTTCTCTAGCATAGTTAGGGCTAGATTTGCATAGGAGAGCTTTGACATTATTTGACGAGCTTGAAAGCAATACGGCTGCAATCGTAAGCCAAGTTTAATAAATATTTAAATAGAGCTGAAAAATAAGTTAAACTAAATCCCAGACGAATTATCGGGATTCATTTAATAGTGTTTAGTCATTTTATGCCAGGTATGTAATAAATTCAGTGAAGTGCAGTTTTTTTTTTCATGAAATTATTACCCCCCCAGTGCCACGTGCCATTGCGGCTAGCACCAGATTATGTAATCGGCTAGCACCCTATTATGCAACCGGCTAGTACCAGGTTATGCAACCGAAATGGATGGAAGCCGAAATGGATGAAATATTGGAATTAACTAGGGCAGAGATTCGACGCGGGATCGCAATCTTTTAATATATTTTTGGATTTGACGACAAGCCCCCCTTTTCGCTACACGGAGAGAAAACTCCAGCGAGTTATTGATAAATTTGTAACTATAAGAAGTGCAATTATGTGAATATTGGCCTGCTGAATTTTATTCAAAGCTCTCAAATCCCTTTTGTTAATTATAAAATTGTTCTGCGGAAGAAAGAATATTGTACCTTAATTCGAATTTTGCACACCCTTCAGTTTTTTTTAATAATTAATATCTTAATATCCGTTGTTATTTTATTATAAATATATAGATTTATATAATATATAAAATTCTCGTGTCACAGTTTTCGTTGCCATACGCCTCCTTGACCGGCTTGACCGATTTTGATGAAATTTTTTGTGGTTATCCGGTATCTATGAGAATCGGCCAACATCTATTTTTCATCCTCCTAAATGTTAGGGGTAGTCCACCCCTAAATTTTTATTTTTATTTTTTAGACAAAATTTTTAATTTCTCTTTTTTTATGATACAACATACAAAAATACATACAATCCTCAATTTTCACCCTTCTACGATCAACCGGGAATGATTGCCGGGAAAATGCATAAACAGCATTTTTCCATTTCCCATACAAACGTTTTTTAAACAAAATGGAGACTACAATAATAGTAGGCGCCGGTATGTGATACATTGTTTGACAGCTACTCATTGTTCTCTGCTCAGTTAATTTTATGTGACAACCGATATTGTGTTCACTGAAAAATTGTGAAAAAAGTTGAAAAAAATTTTTATTTGAAACTAGCAGTACCCTGCCACGTTTCGCTGTGGCATATTGTTGTTGCACGCATAAAAAATAAGTCAAACAAAAAAGAATAATTTTCAAATTAATTAAATTCTGTAATACTTGTGGGTATACAATATTCTTTGTTTCTCCTCCTTAATCATTCATTATTATTTCTGTATTTTAGTACATAGGTTGCTCTTCACTTAAGCACCTTGTGATACACGACATTTTTTGTTTTATTATCAGGCGCAAAAACAAACAACGCAGATGGTCTTCCGACCCGTGAACATGCCACGTATAATTGACCATGGGAAAAACATGAATGTTCTAGATTTAAACCACAAACTTTTAAGGATTGGCCTTGTGATTTGTTGATTGTCATGGCAAATGCAAGACGTATCGGAAATTGAAGTCTTTTAAATTCAAACGGCATATCGGTTGGGATCATCGGGATCCTCGGAATGAGAACTTCCTCACCTTTGAATTTTCCTATCATTATCGTAGCGTAAATTACATTGTAATCAATTTACTAACCACCAAACGCGTACCGTTGCACAGTTTTGGTTGGTTTATGTTTCGAAGCATGATTACTACGGAGCCAACCTTTAGGCGTAAATTGTGCGGTGGTAAGCCAGGCACGTCCAAAGAGTTTAAAAATTCAATTGGATAGTTGGTGGCTTCATCTTCATTTGTGACGCAGTCAATAGATTTGAATGAATGCATTGTTCCAATGATCTTATTTTGAATTATGTAGATCAGGTCATCTACATCTTTATTCTTAGCCGCTAAAATTGCTCGCTCACTCAACCATTCATTATTTTTGTAGTTAGAAATAATATTTGGAAATACATTGTTGATAAGTTCGTCTTTTGATGAGACAAAATTACAGAAATTATTTGGAAATGATATTAAACCGCTCGATTCATCGACAGGTACTTGACCATTACCGTTCCGTTAAATTTGAGAGCCTGACTATGAATTTGACTTCGTTTGTAACTGACATTTTGACATTTGACATTTTCTTCTTATCTGTCTGCCTAAATAAAAATGTATGGGCCAGGGAGGAACGCTGTCGAACGGGACAAAATGTTTCCTATGTCCTTCTCCTGGCTCTAAGCTACCTCCCTACCAATTTTCACTCAAATCTGTTCTTCCGTTCTTGATTTATAAGTGGTGTAACATAAAACACGATGTTCTTTTATATATATAGATTTTATTACTTCTCAAATTTCGCGCGAAATTTTCTCAATTTGATTAATTACAATTTACGATGCCGAGGAGAAGACTTAGGTCGTCGTAGTCAATTAAATGTGCGAAGAGCTACCTCACGTGCTAGCCGCACTGATGACCAGAGGCAGACAGAAGAAAATAGTCGTATTGCTATGTCAGAATTGCGTTCTTTAGTGAGTGACAATGTAGGAGATAAGCGTAGAATGCAACGAGTTCGTGTACATCAAACACAACAACAGCAAGCTAGACATAATGAAAATGAGCGAATCCGCAGACGCAGTGCTTCTGTGATTCTTGAACGAGCTGCATTCCACTATGATCCGGCAATTGATTATTATGCCGACAAAACAGTAACAATTGCGGAAATGAAAACACTTTGTAAATATTGTAAGGCGTTAAAGCACACTGGTGAATTTACTGGATTATGTTGTGCTAAAGGCAAAATAAAATTGCCACAAATGGTCCCACCACCAGCTCCTTTACGCTCTTTAGTTTCTGGGATTAAAAATGATTATTATTTATCTATTGCTATTCAATACAGTTCATATTAAATTATAATCAGTCAATGTGATTGTTGAGCGATCAGAGTTTTGATAGCGACCTAGCGAGAGAGCCTATCTGGTGGCTGCTTAGCCCAACATCCTCCCCCCTATTAAAGGGCGTGCCTTCAATAACAATTTTGGAAGGGCAGCAGACACATCTTTTAAGGGATATTCCACAGGTTGCGTAGTTTCATTAAGAAGATTAAGAACTCACAGGGCGAAAAAGGCACACCAATTTCTTCCAAACCCTTGACCATGCATTGCTCCCCCCAATAGACCAATGCGGGAGTCGAGTTCTCCTAACGAGTGCAGGGGGTCCGGAACGTTGATTCTTCTCCTGTTCTCCTTCTGCATAGGGCAATCCAGCATCCCGCGATAGTCCATTGCGTCTAGAAACCACCCAACCAAATAGTGTATTTTGGACAACTGGGAGGCAGTGACCTAATTGGATTTGGCCAACTGACAATAGGTTGAAGAACAGGCTGGCTCCAATTAGCAGGTCCACACCTTGCGGTCTGTGGAAGTTGGGATCAGCCAGCGCTACGCCGTGAGGAATCTTCCATTTCGAAATATCAATTTTAAGGCTGGGCTGACAGTCCGCAATATGAGACACTATAACCGCCTCTAGGTTCGCACAATATGTGGTTAGTCGAGACTTCACACACACATTAACGGAGGATCCATCCGTAGCAAACTCAGTGCCGCCGAGACCGGCTACCGCTACACAGCTTTTGGTGCGACGAAGCTGAAGTTGACTTGCCAGCCGCGATGAAATAAGGTGAACTTGTGAACCAGAGTCCAATAACACTCTGCAAGGCAGAAAGGCACCTGATCGACCACGGATGAGGATATTGGCGGTTGGCAGAAGCACTTCAGTAGGGCGATCCTGCGTCAAGATCGTGTTGATTGACTGGGAAGGTGGGGCAGCAACGGCAACACCAGCGGCGGAAACCAACCTCGTAGTGGTGGGGAATTGTTAGAGCTGGGCAGCTGCCCGCAATGGTGCAACAAAGCATGATGTCGGCGATTGCACTTTGGACATCGGGCAGCTGAACATCCGCGTGCAAAATGACCATCCTCCAAACATACAAAGCAGCGGGTCAGCCGTCGCACTTCGTCGTACCGTTGACTAAGTGGCAAGGCAAGGAAGCTGGGACATGTAGGAAGCGCGTGCGCCAAACCACCACACAGGGCGCATAGAGCTGGACGAGCGTTGATAATCATGCACGACGATCGGTTATTCGTAGATCTCCCTCGGCCCACTTGGTTAGCTGGTGGATACGCAGCCAAAGAAAAGTCGACGCATTCAAGAGTCCGGCACCTTTGCTCCAAGAATCGTGCCATGGACTCCCAAGACGGAAGGCTGTCGTTGTTTCCGGCCAGAGTGTCTTCCCACTTGGCTTTTGTGACAGAATCCAACTTCTGTAGGACAATCTGGATGAGCAAGCATCCTTGGATCTCGGCAGCTGATCCGGAACTCATGAGAGCACGCATATGCCCATTGAACCGATCCGACAGCTCCCGCAACGTAGCAACAGATCCGGGCTCGACCACACGAAGCTGCAGGATCTCGTTGATGTGAGACTGGAAAATTAATCGCCGATTACTGAACCGATTGCGCAAAAGGTCAAGAGCCACATCGTAGTTCGCGTCAGTAATTTCCAGCGCTCTCACCGTCTCCAAGGCTGACTCGCGCAGGCATGAAATGAGCCACCGGAGCTTTTCCATTTTTGTTAGGTGAGGATGGCTGTCAATCGTCGTCTTAAAAAAGGCAAAGAAATCCGGCCAGTCAACATAGCCGCCGCTAAATGTTGGCATCGGCAACGGTGGTAAGGATGGGGCTGGCTTGTATGGCATGGGTGAGACACCGGCACCGTCGAGAAGTGTGGAGTGGGCAGCGATTCTCATGGAGTGCTTGGCAACCTCCACCTGAATGTCCACCTGCACATCAGTCGCCAGCTGCGAGAATTTCCAATAAAGCTCACTCCCGATCTCGCTGAAGTTAAGCTCCTCCAACTCTTCTTGAAGCGCGGTGAACCGCTCACGCAAACGCTTCTCCACTGACTCCAGCGCCATAATGGTGCCATCCTCATTCCGCGCTGCAGCCTTCACCTTATGATGCAGCGCCTCCATCTCCTGGCACGTCACCTCTGCTCTTCTCCGCAGCATCCTTTCCCGGCTTGCGGCAGCAGATCCAGTAGTTCCACATCCAGACTCCATCCCGCAAATCTCCAGTGCGAGTGATGCAAATCGACAACCAAGAGATGTTTTTTTTTTTTTTTTTCTTTATTTTTGTGTTTTTCGTACCGCAGTTTTTTCAGTTTCTCGGGAAATTAAACTGATTGAACTTCGGGCGCGATCACGTCGGTGTCACCAATGTTGAGCGATCAGAGTTTTGATAGCGACCGAATTAAAGACGAGATTCAATAGTTCATATTCAATTTATTAAGCTAATTCCGCACAATAAAACAAATAGCGGCCCGTCAATAACAACTCCCAAAATACAACAAGAAGAAGAACCGCTTTGGCGCAGAAGCTCTTCCAAAGCTCCCAAAAGCGCATGCGCTACAAAATGACAACAAAGTGCATGCGAATCTGGGAGACAAAAGAGAAGATTAAATGCCGCTGCAGATAAACAAATTATCAATATTCTAATTAGCCTATCTGGTGGCTGCTTAGCCCAACAGTGATTATAATTTAAAGCTATTTAGGTGTGTTTCTAACGAAAAAGGGTCAATTTTAAATTTTTTCCCGCTCCACAAAGTTCAAATCCAATCAAATTATTCGTCGCGTGCGAGTTATACAATTATCATCAATAGCCCCCTCTCTACCCACTAATACACAACTTCTAATAAGGCCAACGTTGCAATCTAAATTAATGTAAACCATAGCGGACCTTTAGAAATTATAAAACACAAATACCCAATTACGAATATGCAGAATCAATCCGAAGATGTAAACATAAACAAGGAACCACTTAACCACTTGAATCACACCCCCACTTAGAACCCAAGACCAGACTCTGCACTCTGAAATCAGATCACACCTAGCACTTAGATCTTAAACCCAAACAAAAGACGCTATATAAGACACCGATTGTATAGTTTTAAGTCAGTTTTTGTACCAACCTCTAAGTGGAATCATTCATAAATAAAGTTTACCAAACTAGTGCTGTATTTCACTTGGTGCATTAGCTCATAATATATAACACATATATAACTGGCGCAGTCGGTCTCCACGAACCAAACAAAAAAAAACACACACTAAAAAGTGATAATAAAAATCACCGAAAGTGAAAAAGTGAAAAATTTAAAAATTTTGTGTCACAAACTCAGATAAAATTCATAATTGTGCAACAAAAAACCAAACAAAAAAAAAAAAAAAAAAAAAAAAAAAAAAAACACACACACTAAGAAGTGATAAAATCACCTAAAGTGAAAAAGTGAATAATAAAAAAAATATATATACATAAAAATAATAATAAAAACCAACAAAATGGCAAACGGACAACAAGAGGAAATGCAGAATTGCATCCAAGCTCTCACCCAAATCCTGGCCAATCAACAGTTATTCCACACATCACAAAACTCTAATACAAAAATGAGAAATAACATCGAGAAAGAGACCCGATATCTTCCCACTTTCACCGGAGAAGAAGGAACTCTTCATGGATTTATTGCATCAGTAGACCAGATCATGCAGGAATATGGAGAGGAGACGGATCAAGTATTTAGCGTTATTTTCAACACCAAAATACAAGGACAAGCTAGAACAGTGCTAAACATTAACACACCGACATCATGGGAACAATGCAAGGAAAAATTAAGACATCACTATCGACCCAGGATGGACCAAATGGGACTCACCAGGAAGATCAACAACCTAAAAGTCACAAGTATTCGAGATTTAGATATAAAGGTAAGGTACATAGTAGAGGAAATAACAGATTTCGCAGTGTTTGAAAACAATGAAAACTTAGTTAACATATTAAGTGCATTACTTATACAAAGAATAAAGGAACTATCATCAGGATCATTAGCAGTATCTTTAATGCCATTAACAACAATACCACAAGTTAGAAATGAAATTGCAAAATACATGGGCCTAAATTTTGGCAACCTTAATCAAAAATTGTTATTGCGAAAAAATGATTATGACTCAGGTAAAAATATAAATCAAAGAAATCAGAATCAAAATGATAATTTTCAAAGAAGCCAGAACACTAGAAGATACCACACTTATCAAAACCAAAATAGGAATTTTAACTATAACCAACAGCAAAATCAAAATAATAATTATACTCAGCAAAATCAAAACTCACTAAATTTAAATAATAATAGAAATCAAAGCCAAAACATTCGACAAAATCCCCCAGAGGCAATGAGTGTAGACAATTTAGACGAAGAAGACAATAAGAGCCTAATAAATGAATCCCCCAAAGAGTTTTTTATTTAGAAGCCTCGGAAGAAAAAAAAATGCTAATAGAGGGAACAATTGAAAACTGTAAATTTTCTTTTTTACTGGACACAGGATCCACAATTAGTATACTCAACACTAATAAAGTTAATAAAAATTTTTACAAAATCATTGAAAAATATTCGAAAGTAATTCATACTATTAACACGAAATTTCAAACTAACGACTTCTTAGTAAAAACAGAAGTACCAAAGGAATTCCAATATCCCCAAAATATGCGTGCAAAATGGGTGGCTTTACCCCTGGACAAATCATATGATTTTCTATTGGGTATGGATTTCATCCAAAGAAATGTTAAAAATATAGACAACGTAAAAAAAACACTTAAACTAATAAATGATGTTGAAATTCCATTCCACTCCAAATTCCCTGAAGAGATTTGTGTATTGGAAGTAAGTGAAATTGAAAACTTCAATTTAACAGGGTTAAACAGTGAAGAAAAAGAAATAATTAATAGCTTAAACAAGCGTTTTATGAAATTATATTACAAAGAAGGGGATCAATATAAGGACCGTAACAGATCAACCAATTAACTCGAAAATTTATAGGATATCGCCAAAATATGAGGAAGAAATTAGAAAACAAATAACGGAAATGGAAAATAATGGTATTATTAGGAAAAGCAGAAGTAAATATAGTTCTCCTATATGCATGGTGCCAAAGAAAATAGATAACTCAGGAATTCAAAAGTTTAGATTATGTGTAGACTATCGTCGTTTAAATCAAATAACGATACCAGATAAATACCCTTTACCTCTTATGGACTCAATTTTAGACAAACTAGGCAGGGCACAATATTTCAGCACATTAGACCTAGCAAAGGGCTACCACCAAATTTTGATGGCAGAAGAAGATATAGAAAAAACAGCATTTGTTACACCAATGGGACTTTACGAATATGTTAGAATGCCATTTGGACTAAAAAACGCTCCGGCAACTTTCCAAAGATTAATGAATGATATATTAAGGGACTACATAAACAAAATATGCGTAGTATACCTTGATGATATATTAATATTTTCAACAACTCTAGCAGAACATAAACATGCAGTAGAAAAAATTTTTCGAAAACTTCAAGAACACAACTTAAAAATTCAGCCAGATAAATGCTCATTTATGAAACAACATACAGAATTCTTAGGACACGTCCTGAGCAAAGATGGAATACAACCAAATCCAAAAAAAATACAGGATATATTAGCTATACCGATTCCGAAAACAGAGAAACAACTTAAAGGCTTCTTAGGAATGACAGGATTCTACAGAAAATTCATTAAAGACTACTCAAAAATTGCATACCCCATGATTAAATATTTACAAAAAGGTAATCAAATCAATGAATACGATCCAGAGTACATTGATTCATTTGAAAACTTAAAAGCACTCATAAGTTCACACCCAATATTAAAATTTCCAGAATTCGATAAACCATTTAAAGTGACAACAGATGCCAGTGATTTTGCAATTGGCGCTGTGTTATCACAACACGGTCAACCAGTAGCATTTGTATCAAGAACTTTAAATAAACATGAAAAACATTACAGCGCAACTGATAAAGAATTTTTAGCTATTGTTTTTGCAGTTGATTATTTTAGACATTATCTATACGGATCACAGTTTCAAATTATAACAGATCATCAACCAATTAAATACCTAAATAAAAAATATAAAGGAAAAGATTTAAAAGATAGACACAAAAGATGGATTTTAATGTTACAACAATTCGGTTGTGACATTCAATATGTTAAAGGAAAAGATAATAAAGTAGCAGACTTTCTAAGTAGGCAGAAAACAGCACCTCTAATAAATGATAATAATGATGAGGAATCAAATTTAGAAATATCAGAAACTATTCATTCAGCAGACGAAAACGAACCAATTTATTTTTTCATAAGAGAGGGAATAGTAAATAAATACAAAACACAAATTATTGTAACCTATTCAGCAAGAGACCTTATTATTTATAATAATAGCAGAAAAATTATAGAAATTAACCCAGCAGATGACCCACTAGAAATCGAACAAAAATTATTTAATAATATAAAAAAAGGTACAATTGGTATATTTTCAGAAGTACCAGACACAGTATATTATAAAGTTCAATGCATCATAATAGACATCTTTAAAGACACACCAAATATAAAATTTCTTAAATGCACAAAAAGGGCTATAGAAATTGAAAACGAAGAACAACTTCACAAACAAATTTCTTTATACCATACAAAAGAATCCTTTCACAGTGGCATGAATGAAACATTTTATAGCTTAAAAGACAAAATTTACTTCCCAAAACTAAAAGAACACATAAACTTGATTATATCTAATTGTAGAAAGTGCAGGGAAATAAAATACGACCGAAATCCAATAAAACCAAACTTTAATATAACGGAAACACCACAAGAAAAAAATCAAATAATCCATATAGACATTTTTCATATTAACCATAGATCATTTGTAACAGTTATAGATAAACTCACTAAATTTGTAACAGCATACAATATCAAAGATAGGAACTGGAGGGAAAAATTGCAAATTATAGTTGATCAATTTACCAAATTCGGTAAACCCGAAAAAATAATAATGGACAACGAATTTAGGGCAGAACAAATAGCAAGTTTCTTAATTAAAGAAGGCGTAGAACTACACTTAACGAAACCAAATTCGCATACAGGGAATGCAGACATAGAAAGGCTACATTCTACTTTAATCGAAGTAATAAGCAGCATAGATAAAGATATTTCAATAGAAACAAAAATCCAGATTGCAGTAGGAGCATATAATAAAAGATATCACACCACAATTCACTGTTCCCCAATAACAGCAAAGAACGAAAAAAATGTTAAGGAATTACAGGAAGCAATAAACACATACAAAATGAAAATTATAACCAAATTAAACAAAGAAAGGGAAAATTACGAAGAAAGGAGAAATGAAGGACCAATAAAAAATTACAAACGACTCAGACATAAGGATGAACCATATTTTCGATACGCTAAATTAAAAGAGATCCACCCTTGTAATATTAAGAGACCATTACAAATGGAAATAACATAATATTATTAAACACAAATAATATATAAATATTCATATAAAAAAAAAAAAATTAAATAAAATAAAAATAAATAAATAAAAAAAATATATATATATATATATATAATGTGTTTAACAAGCTTAGTAATAAGTTTCTTTCATATTTACAGAATATTTTATTGATTATTTTAATAATCTTATCAATGACACATGCCAGACTACATGTGGTCCCAATTCAAGAGGAGGCAGGATATGTCCCTATACATATTCATTCCACTGAAATTGTGAACGAAACTTTTATAATTTTACATATTATTGAAATTAATCAGATCACCATAATTATTAATCAAATAGAGGATAATATAAAAAATATTGAAATAGCAAACAAAGAATGGATCGTTGAAGAAATAGAATTAATCAGGGCCAAAATCAAATCAATTACCCCAACCACAAGAACAAAGAGAGGACTTATTAATGGTGCAGGCACACTTTACAAATGGCTTTTTGGAATAATGGACAATGAAGATAGGGAAGACATAGTAGAACATTTAAATATTATAGATCAGAATAACCACAATCAAATTACAAATCTGAACAAACAAATTTATATCAATACACATTTTAACGACACTATTAATAAATTAGCAGACACAATTCGTGAAGATAGAAGTATAATACGCCTTTTCTCAGAAAAAATTAATGAACAAAGCAAGGACACTATAAAGAGAATCTTATTTAATGACCAAATGAGAATTTTAAAAAATATAGAAGAAAAATTAAACTATATTCAAGAAAACATAGCATCAGCCAAAAACAATATATTCTTACCTGAGATATTATCAAAAGAGGAAATAAATAAATTTGAAATAGATTTCTTTAAAATGAAATTAATAAGAATGGGTATTTTGAAATACAAAAATGGTGCAATTGTTATGGCAATTAAATTACCTAAAAACTATGTTAAAGCAGATATCAAATTAATCACCCCAATACCAAATGTTAACCATATTGAAATCGATCAAGAAAATGTACTTACTACACAAATAAATAATAAAACGTATGAATATAAAGAAAATCTAATTTTAAAAGAACTAATGTTAAGCAAAAGCTGTACCCTTTTTAATAATTGCAGATTTATATTTAATAACAAACCCAGCGTAGAACAAATAGACGAAGAAACAATAGTCGTAAAGAACGCAGAAAACGAAAAACTAAAACAAAACTGCGACCAAAGAGAAATAACACTTAATGGAAATTACCTTATACAATTTGTAAATTGCCAAATTCAAATTTTATCAGAAACCTTTTCAAATGAACAAATAGAATTCTATGATAGATTTTTCTATCCAACAAACTTATTGAACCAGTCATACAAAAACATTATTAATTTTGAACAATTATCACTAGAAAACTTCGAAAATTTAGAAGAAATAACAGAACTAAAGTTCCATAGAGAAGTAAGCTACGGCATTTTCATTTTATTTACTTTGATTATTATAACAGTAATTCTTTATTTATACATAAAATTAAGAAATAAAAATATTAAAATTAATGTGAATAGAATTCAGGAGAATTCAAATTCTAGCGGTGGAGGAGTTATACAATTATCATCAATAGCCCCCTCTCTACCCACTAATACACAACTTCTAATAAGGCCAACGTTGCAATCTAAATTAATGTAAACCATAGCGGACCTTTAGAAATTATAAAACACAAATACCCAATTACGAATATGCAGAATCAATCCGAAGATGTAAACATAAACAAGGAACCACTTAACCACTTGAATCACACCCCCTCTTAGAACCCAAGACCAGACTCTGCACTCTGAAATCAGATCACACCTAGCACTTAGATCTTAAACCCAAACAAAAGACGCTATATAAGACACCGATTGTATAGTTTTAAGTCAGTTTTTGTACCAACCTCTAAGTGGAATCATTCATAAATAAAGTTTACCAAACTAGTGCTGTATTTCACTTGGTGCATTAGCTCATAATATATAACACATATATAACTTGCGCTTTGGGGGATCTAATGTCGCGTTTCGAAATTAAACAAAAGTGAATCGCGATCGCTAAAAAATTTCAGAGTCACAAATTGTAATTAGTACTGTATTTTAATTTATTTGGTCAGCTCCACGAAACTTTACTTTAGCTATCTTCAGTTCTTACTGTATCAGATAATATTTTTAAGTTTGAAAAATTTTAAATTTTATCACAAAAGAAGTTTCAAGAAAAAGTCACAAAAGAAGTTTTGTTAAGAAAAGAAGAAAAAAACAACAGCTGGCAGTGCGAAGCCTGCCGGGTCAGCTAGTGTATATATATATAAGTGATATGAAAATACAAGGAAAGAATTTAGATTGAATTAAATTAATAGTTAATCCCTAAATTAAATTATAATAGTTTTGCGACGCAAACAGTAAAATTTAGTAAGGCATGAATTGAATAATTTTGGACTGATAATAATTTTAACTAATGAAATCGCAAATTTTCTAATTCCTAATTTAATTACTACCTTAGCTCCAAACGTAGTTTATTGAATTTAACCCAATATTTTTTTTAATTCTCTTCTTTATATCTAAATATAAATGTATATATATATATTAATATGAATTCTAATGAAATTATATAAATTAGCTGTTAAGGAGAAATTTTATAATGAAATAGAAATACCCGACAGGGAAAAATGAATCAAGTTCGCTCCAATTAAAATTTGAGTGTTAGGAACTCCATGAAGGCTTAAGGCCATTACAGATCCGCCACCGAAACTTCAAATAGCCATGCTGGAACCACAATAGGTATCACATAGGATTGTGATATGGGGCGAATCAAACGTCGTAGATCTCGCCAAGGTCGGGTGGGTTAAGAATAGGGTATAATGAACATCTAATACCCTACAAGTGATCAAAGTCATTCTCTCACTCTTTCTTCTGAGCCTGTTTGCCTTTTAGGCGATTTGTTTCCTTAGTTTCCTTTTGGATTTGAGTCAGTAGGACAATCATCCGGGTTTTCTTTATTAATTTGCATCTAGTTAGTGCACTTAAATTTATTTCGATGATGTGTTGTATGGATTCGTGAAAAGAACCACTCCCATCCGTCGAGCTTAGTCTAAGATCACAAGAAGTGCACGCCCTTCACTCCCATCCATACGTCCCCAAGGTATATCCTCTGGACCTTGCAGTAGATCTTGCAATTTGGTTCTGTTTAACTACAGCCCGTACACCCCCACGTTAGAAGTTGGCTAACAACGTAGGGAGTTCGAACCACACCCACACATTACAATACACAACAAATATAAAAACGTTTTTGAGCCCGCAATGGGAGAGATAAAAGACTTCAAAGCCAGTGTGATTTTAAAATCGACAGCAACACCAAAGTTTTATAAATGCCGCCAAATTCCTTTTGCACAAATAGAAAAATTTAAGGCAGAGGCAGACAGATTAGTCCAAGCAGGGATTTGGAAACCGGTGAAGTTTAGCAACTGGGCATCCCCAATTGTTCTCGTACCTAAGCCAGGTGGAGCAATTCGAATTTGTGGTGACTTTAAGCAAGCAGTCAACGCACAAATTGACATCGAGCAGTATCCGTTGCCCACAAAAGAGGCTCTATTTCACATCATCCGTCATGGCAAGCAGTTCAGCAAAATAGACCTTAAAGAGGCCTATCTACAAATGGAATGGATGAAGCGTCCAAACAGATTATGGCCGTGAACACACCGCTGCACTGTGGTTGGGCTTGTATGGAGCCGCGGCCATAAATACTTTCCGTTGAGATATCAGCGGAATCAGCGGATAGTGCAGCGGAATCAGTACGTACCGGGGGTCCGGACGGTTGATTACCCTGTTTGGTGACTGTTACGGGGGTTTGAATTATTGGGCCAGACCCAATCACTTGAAGCGATGCCACAGAGGACACATCGGACAATTGCTCATTAATTCTGAGATATTCGGAAGCCGAATTTTTCTCAGGTCCGTCCTTTGGGGTGGCCAGAGATATAAGCGGCTGCATAGTTGTCGGCTGAGCAGGCTGAAGATTATTCGCCTCAAGCACATCACTAAAAGCGGATTTCTTACGCTTTGGAGAATCATTTAGTAGTTGAAGACTACTAAACTGTGTATCGAGCGCACAGAGTTGGTCATTGATTTTACGAAATCCACTAATCAACTCCTTGAATCCGCTTTTAATCTGCCTCATGAACGATCTCATTTCGTCCTGAACAAAAGTGGCAAAAGTGGAGACCAGACCTACGTGAGATTGCATCCGAAACTGAGGCCGTGAACCCAGCACACTTAGCGTATAAAACGTTTTCACAAAGCCAGCAGTGGGTGGTAATCTGGGAAGACGAGATTGTCTTATTAAAAGACTTTAACGCACAGACCAATTTAAATTCCATAATTATTAAAAATTTAAAATAATTAATTTATTAAAAATTATTAAAAATTATAAAAAATAAATAAGAGAGCATTTAGTGCGAGTTAGTAAAATGCAAAGAATAGAGATAAGAATATCTAATGAGCGAGAATAGGAGCAATAGAATCGAAGCAACACCGTAAGAGATGAAGAAGCAGAGCAGAGCTGTGTTTGAAAGGAAAATTAATCAAATTATTATTTTACCTCCAAATATATCACTGCACACGCAAAGCGATACGGATATATAAATTGAAATTGTTTTTTTTTTTTGTATCAAATTTTATAAAAAACCCAGTGTGCACAAAAAAAACACTTCCGTCCGCTTTGAGATAAAGAGAGGAAGTGCAGTGGATTCCTCTTTGGGCAAAATAATTCGATATGGCAAATTTCATATGGATCGGCCAACTATATACGATCCGCTATATATCTAATAATATAAGATGCGTGGCGCCACCTAGCGGACTGAGACTCAACTGCAAGGGTATATAAACTTAAGATAGCTTTCCTATCTTGTTTGATCTGCTGGGTAAATCCATCTTGGAGACGGTCTGCCTCTGGTGCAGAAGACGCGCTTTAGATGGGTAGTTTCTAGAGGAGGTGGCACCCCAGGAAAACCTCGATTGGCCGCCTCATGTAAGATGGTTCCTACTGACTACGCAAACCCTTTTGACGATCGCCCCGATTATCTTCTCCAACAATTCTGGGAATTGGATGCCTGCACTGCGCCTATCGTTCAGGCTACTAAGGAGGAGCTCGATTCCTGAAAGAAGACAGTTCCACTACTAAGCTGAGAGTTGCGTTCGATGGATCGGCTGCTATATCCTCTGGTTATTCCCTCAAAGATGTCCTGATGTGCGGCCCCGTGATTCAACCTAAGCTTTTTTATACCTTGCTTCGGGTTCGGTCTCACCTTGTAGCTTTGAACGGAGACAGTTGCAAGATGTACCGTTACGTAAAGGTCTTTCCATATGATAGTTCGCTGCAGTGCACCCTCTGGAGAGATTCTATCCATGATGACGTGAAGGTTTTTAAGCTCGACGCCGTGACTTATGGCACCAAGCCAGTGTCTTTTCTATCTGGTCGCTCAATGCACCAGCTGGCTAAGGATGAAGGTGCCGGTTTTCCCGATGGCTCTCATATTGTCCTCCAGGACTTTCATGTGGACGAGCTCATATCTGGTGCCCCAACAAAGACTGAAGCGATTGAGATAATAGCTCAGACATCGAGCCTGTTGAACAAGGGTCAGTTTCAATTAAGGAAATGGTGCTCTAAGATCCCAGAGGTTTTGGAAGGCGTACCCGAGGGTGTTAGAGATACTTAAAATTTTATGATGGCAGTCCGTTCACAAGGACTCTTAGATTAGCATGGGATCCTTCTGCTGGCCTACTGCTGTTTTCCTTTGAAGCTCTTCAGCCCACCGTCAAACCAACCAGGAGATCTATACTATCTTCCGTCGCCCTTCTCTCTGAGTGGTTGCAATCTGTTCCAGTTTTGACCAAACTCAGCGAATTAAGTATCCTCGTTTAGTCATTCCCTCCCAAGAAAGTTTGGAGGTCCACGGATTTTGCGACTCTAGCGTGGATGCTTATGGAGCTTGCGTATATGATTTTTCAGGGTCTGATTGTCGGCTGTTATGCTCAAAGAGTCGAGTGGCACCCAATAAAAATCAGACAATACCGATGCTGGAACTATCTGGAGTTGAGTTACTAGCAAGACTGTTGGCTTAGGTTGTTGATCTTGGAACATATAAAGGAGATTATTATTGTTGGTGTGACTCCTCGGTTGCCCTATCCTGGATTCAAGATGAATCTGCTCGATTTAAAGTGTTCGCGTCTTTTTCTTACAGAAGCTCACAAAGACAATGAAATGGCGTTGTTCGTCCGTAGGGCGTAATGCGGCCACTACGTCGAATTCGAACTCGTGGGCAAAACCGTAGATCCCGGAGTCGTAGTCAAGAATGTATGAAATCTTGACTAAGTTTACCTGGATTCTGCAAGGGACTGTTCGGGTTGACCAGGCGCTTGCTGTGATCAGGCTGGAGTTGATGTGGGGTGCTTGAAGTGTGGGCTGGTTTTCGTCAAGCACCGGTGGTATGGTGGTTCGGATGATTCCTTATCGGCCGGTCCTACTGGCGGTCCGTTTCACGGGAGCAACACTCGAAGTAGGTTGGGTAACGCGGGGTCTTGTGGTCCGTTTCACGGGAGCAACACTCGAAGTAGACTGGTATGCCGCGGGTTTTCCTGTGTAAACGGAGCCACGCGATGTAGACAGCTTTCAGAGAGTCCTACTTGTGAACCGTTTTACACAGGATCACTCGAAGTAGGTTGATTTTAAATGCCATGGTTCAGACACTGAGTAACGAGACGATTCACTCTGATTTCGCAAGTATCTTTATTTCAGAAGAACAACTCTTATATAAGATGCTAAATTATACATCATTAAATCTAAGAAAGGTCAATGTTAAGGACGTGCTAAAACTAATGTTAATGCCAGGTGTATAATTAGATGTAGATAATAAGTAGAATGTTATGAAGTCTAGTATAAGTTAGTTTAGGGCGGAGCGGGAGCGCAAGTGAAGCTCTCACTTGCGCTCTCCCATGAATTCGCCCCGCTTCGCCGCACTAGATAAGCTAGGCTTAAGGTTTGTTAATATGAAATAGAACCGAATTTATAACGTCGAAGAGTGCACGCATTTTTGTTTTTCGCTCGTTTTTTTTCGCAAGTTAATTATTTCTACAGCCACCGATTTTTCCTTTCGTTGTTCGCGACGAGATAAAATAATCTCGTTAAAACATTTTGGCGCCCCCGGGTGGACTGTAGTATAATTAATTAAATAAAAAAGCAACAAAAAATAGTGACAGTGACACATACATATATATACAATATAATATATAACATATATACATATATTCAAAAAAAAAAATAAGAGTTGCTCGCGACGGTTGTGCCAGTGAATTCAAAATAAAAATTTAAGAATTCTCCGCGTCGCGAAATAAAACTTCTCCATAGCTGCTTCTTAAAAGGATTCGTCGTCCCCATGCACTGCACCTGCATCAATTGTGAAAGGAAAGTGGCCGCAGGATTAAAGGATCCGAAAGCAGAAACCCAGGTATTTGTGCAAAAAATTGAAAGTTGAGATAAGACAAATTAAAATCCGTCTTGTGCTGGAATATTGCAACCTCCTTTCAATTCTTGGCGCATACGTACGTAGAAAAAATAGTAGAGCAAAAATAAATAACAACATATATAAAAATTCTAAAATTTTAATTATAAATATATGTGCTAACCTAAATGTACTGCCTGTGGATAAAATAAAAAAGAGAATATTTATATTATTTGCAATCACTGTCGCCCCCTACCCCTCGTTCTCGAATTTACAAATCTTCCAAATAAATACTAAAGTGCAGCCAAAAATTATTTTAATTATTTCAGATAAAATAAAGGTGCATATATATTTGGTTTACATACATACAAATAGATGCAGCGATAATATTCTCGTTTTCGTTTCCCACCGTTATCCGCTGCTGTATGTATGTATGTATATGCACTTTTTGGCGCGTATAGTTTACCGGTCTGCCAAGTGACGCGCTCCCCTACAATTTGGTCGAGCATATTGGTTTCGGTGTCATTGGCGACCAACTATTTTTTTGGATACTCTGTGCCTCGACTATCAATAATTCGTTATCAATTAATTAATCAATTTAGATTTGGTTAAATTTAATAAATTATTTATTATATTTAAATAAGATTAATTAATTATTTTCGTTTTCGCATTTTCTTGTTGTTGAATTAAATTCAATAAATTTTTAAATAAATTTTAGAAAAATTTAATAAATAAAAATTTAATAAATTTTTAATATTAATATTTTAAAATTAATAAAAAATTTTAAATAAATTATTAAATCTTAAATTTGCATTGTTTTCGTTTTAGTATTGAAAAAACAAAATTTTTTTAAAATGGAAAGTACTAAACAAAAACTTAATTCCACGACTCTTATTGACTTAAAAAAAAGATTAAATGTCAAAGTTAAAAGCATTCGCCGGTTGGAGGAACGTTTGGAAGATGGATCACTTCCTCTAAACAAAACCGAGCTAGAATGCAGGCTTCAGGTTTTAGATGAGGCAATTTCTAAAGCAAATGAGTTGCAAGACCAGATCGAGCAAATGGATGAAATGGATGATTTCGGAGCCGAGTTGGAAGAATTAGGAATAACTACGAAGGCAAGGATTATGTCCTTATGTAATGCCTTGAATTCAGCTGAAGACTCCCGTTCAGCTACTGCAATTTCTGCAGCCCCAACTCGAGCTCGACTTCCTAGTTTGGCATTGCCAAAATTCAGTGGAAATTATTCGGATTTCAAAAATTTCATAAGTCTTTTCGAGACATTAGTTGACAAAGATGTGAACATTCCAGTTATCGAGAAATTTAATCATTTAATTTCTTGCCTCTCTGGTGAAGCCTTAGGAACTGTCAAGGCATTCCAGGTCACCGAGAGTAATTACGCCAAAGCTATCGCTAGTTTAAAAAGAGTTTATGATAACGAATGTCTCATCTTTGCGAACCAAATACGTCAACTGTTCAGCCTTCCGAAAATTTCCCAGCCGTCTGCGTCGTCGTTGAGGGGTCTCATCGACACTGTATCATCCATTTATGGATCACTATTATCCATAGGAGATGATACTAAAATTGCAAACTCAATGATTATTCATTTAGTTTTGAGTAGAGTGGATCCAGTGACCAAGCAAAAATGGGAAGAGTCACTGGATTATGAGGAATTGCCGCTGTGGTCCGATTTCGAAAAAATACTAAATCGTAGATACCAGCATCTGTCCGCTGAAGAGACTGGCAAACCAAAACAAGAAAGAACTGGGTTCGGCAAGCAACTAAATAGGACTTCGTTTGCTTGTTCTTCTACCAACGCCAAACCAGCTTGCAGTTATTGTAACGCGAACAACCATTTTTTGGCCCAGTGTAGTCCGTTCGCTCGCCTTGCTGTAATGCAAAGGTTTGAGTTTGTTAAGTCAGCCTCCCTATGTTTGAATTGTCTGCGAAAAGGTCACACGGTAGCGAATTGTAAAGCGACCAGGTGCCAAATCTGTTCAAGATCGCACCATAAACTTCTGCACCGATTTACAGTGACCGAAAATAGCTTAGCATTACCACCACCCACACAAAATCCTCCTCCAGAGTTAACGAATGATGGCCCTTCTACTTCACATGCTTTGCATGCGTCGTCTGTAGAAAGGGTTTTGTTAGCAACGTCGATCGTAAGCGTTCGCACAAAAAATGGTGAGCACATCTTGGCCCGAGCATTACTTGACTCAGGGTCACAAATGAATTTTATTACAGAAGATCTTGCTCAACGCTTACAGATCCGTAGGGAGGAATCGTGCATCAACTTGCTTGGAATTGGTCAAACTAATTCACAAGTTAAGAAAAAGATACACACCGTGGTGAAGTCGAGAGTCAATGGTAGCGAGTTTCCGTTCGACTTTTGGGTTCTGAAAACCATTTCAGGCTATCACCCTGATCAGTCAGTGAACGTAAAAGATTGGACCCTACCAAAGAACTTGCCGTTAGCAGACCCATATTTCTACAAACCTCAGCGGATAGATATGCTAATTGGAGCTGAGTCATTTTTCGAATTGTTGTCCGTTGGCCAAATAAAACAAGGTCCGAACCATCCCATCCTTCAAAAAACTCTCCTTGGGTGGATAGTGTCGGGAAAATATCTGGCAAATTCCTCAACTCCTCCACAGCCAGTCTCTAGTCTGAATTGCCAAGAGGAAGTATTAGAGTCAATAGACAAAAACTTGAAAAAATTCTGGTCGTTGGAAGAAGTTCCTTCTTCTAAAAAGATGTTGTCGCCAGAACAAGAGCTATGTGAGGAACATTATCGGAAGACTACAAGAATACTGCCTTCAGGTCGATTTGAAGTTAAACTTCCATTTAAGTCGGATCCAAGCGTTTTGGGCAATTCATTCGAGATAGCCAAACGCCGATTCCTGTCGCTCGAGAGAAGATTATCTCGAGATCCGAACTTAAAGAAAATGTATTTGGAATTTATGGAAGAATACGAATCCCTAGGCCATATGTCCCCTGCAAGCACTGACGTTCTTGCTTCTCCACACTACGTCATACCCCACCAGTGTGTCTTGCGGCCGCAAAGTACAACGACCAAACTTAGAGTCGTTTTCGATGCGTCCTGCAAGACATCCACACAAAAGTGTTTAAATGAGTTGTTGATGGTGGGTCCAACAATTCAGGAAGAGCTTTACTCAACTCTTCTTAGATTTCGGCTAAACAAATTCGCTCTGGTAGCCGACATAAAAAAGATGTATCGTCAAGTGATGGTAAATGAAGCAGATCGACGATACCAGTTGATAGTGTGGAGAAAAGACCCGTCTGAGTCCTTGAAATTGTGCAAGCTCAACACCGTTACGTATGGCACTGCACCAGCCCCATTCCTGGCCATAAGGTGTTTGAAGAGGTTGAGTGAATCCGCGAAAAATACATTCCCTCGAGCTGCTAAAGTTATTGGGTCTGACTTTTACGTCGACGACATGTTAACGGGTGCTGGTTGCGTGGAGGAGCTAAAGACAATTAAGTCTGAAGTAACTCAGGTTCTTCAAAACGCTGGGTTTGAATTGAGCAAGTGGTTTTCAAACTCGCCTGAAGTTACTGCATCCGAGAGCACGGTTAAGCCAATAACACTTTCGGACTCAGAGCTGACAAAAACATTAGGAATCGTTTGGGTTCCTAAAGATGATGTATTTAAATTCGAAATTGATATGTCAGTCATGGGTCAAAGGGCGACTAAGCGGAATATTCTTTCGGTGACGTCAAAACTTTTCGACCCTCTTGGCTTATTAAGCCCGATCCTTATTAAAGGAAAGATCCTGTTACAGGAACTTTGGCTCAATAAGCTAGATTGGGATGAGTCCATTCCACTGCACTTGGAAACCGCATGGAACAAGATTCAGCTTGCCTTGTCACAGTTAGAAGAGATCTCAATACCGAGATTTGTGATGAGTGAGCCAATGTCACCAATTGAAATTCATGCCTTTTCTGACGCATCGATGAGAGCCTATGGAGCCTGCGTCTATATCCGTTGCAAATCTGCAGAAGGTAGTAAAGTCTCATTGTTGACAGCAAAGTCGAAAGTAGCGCCGCTCAAGACAAAGACGCTCCCCCGTCTTGAGTTATGTGCCGCTCACCTTCTCGCGGACCTCTGTCGCAAAATAAAACCTCTTATCAAAGCACCGATCGAACGAAGTGTATATTGGTCAGATTCGGAAGTTTGTCTTCATTGGATTCGTTCCCATCCATCGTCGTTGTCAACGTTCGTATCAAATAGAGTTGCTGAGATTCAAGAGTGGTCAGAGGATAGCACGTGGCGGCATGTACCAACTAAACAGAACCCGGCAGATATTGTGTCAAGAGGTGGAGACGTAAAGGAAACGATAGAATCAATTTGGTTCACAGGTCCATCGTTTTTAACGGAGCCGGAAGATAAGTGGCCAACGAGCCCTCGGTTTGATCCGTCACCAGAGATTTTGCAGATGGAAGCAAAGAAGAGTGCGGTCGGACTGACTGCAATGGTCTCTACCTCATATTTGTTGGAAGTGATAGAAGGATTTTCCTCTCACTTAAAACTGCTGCGAGTGTTCGTTTACATGGTCCGCTTTATAAAGAAATGTAAAAAATTAGTAGTTCCTTCTGATAATGTACCTTCCCCTGTCGAATATCGAGACGCGTTTAATAAAATTGTCCAGATAGTCCAAGAGCACGAGTATCAAGAGGAAATTAAAAACGTTAGAAAAAATCTTGTTGTTAGCCCAAGCCTACAGAAGCTAAGTCCGTTTGTTCATGAAACCTCTCAGGCTGGGCTTACCTTTTCGTTGTTGCGGGTCGGGGGGCGACTAGCTAATGCTCCTATTTCGTACGATGCCAAGTTTCCAGTATTGTTGACGAAGCGCTCTCAATTTGTTCAGAGCTACGTCCGATACTTGCACGAGTCGAATTTTCATGTGGGTCCACGAGCACTAGTGAGTCTCTTGCGACAGCGCGTTTGGATAGTAAACGCGCAGGAAGTCTGCAGTCAGATAGTGCGGTCATGCATACGATGTTTTAAATGCAAGCCTCATCTGATGACTCAAATCATGGGAGATTTACCCCTAGATCGAGTTCGTGCTCTCCGCCCATTTTCCATATGTGGCGTGGATTTCTGTGGCCCTATTGAGACGACCTTGAAAATTTGTGGTAGGCCACCATACAAGTCCTACATTGCCCTGTTTGTTTGTTTTTCGTCTAAAGCAGTACATTTAGAAGTAGTTTCCGATCTGTCAACTGATTCCTTTCTATTGGCTTTTCAAAGGTTCGTTGGGCGCCGAGGATGTCCGCAGACCGTGCACTGCGACAACGCGACGAACTTCGTCGGAGCGAGTCGCCACTTCGCGGCACTGCGGCACCAGATCGAGAGCGAAGCGGACGAGCTGCGGCAATACGCATTAAAAAAAGGATGCGTATTTGCGTTCATACCGCCGCGGGCTCCGCACATGGGCGGACTATGGGAGGCAGGTGTGAAGTCTGCAAAGAACCTACTCCTACGAGCGGTGGGCAGCGCGAAGTTGACCGCAGAGGAGCTGCAGACCGTCCTCGTTGGAGTCGAGGCCGTCCTGAACTCGAGGCCCCTGGGCGCCCTCAGTCAGGACCCAAGCGACGGCGAGGCGCTGACTCCCGGGCACCTGTTGACAGGCGGGCCGCTCATCGCCCCACCAGCACCGCGGACCCCGGACCAGCAGGGTCTAACGTGCTTGCGGCGATGGCGGCTTGTCTCGTCAATCAAGCAAATGTTTTGGCAGCGTTGGTCCCGGGAGTACGTCTTGGGCCTACAGGCGCGGTCGCAGTGGCAGCGGGAGCAGGAGGACGCCAGGAAGGGCGATCTGGTCCTGGTCGCCGAGGACGACCAGCCGCCCCAGCAGTGGATCACCGCCAGGGTTGTCGAGACTCACGCCGGCGCGGACGGAAGGGTCAGGGTCGCCGACGTCAGGACGAGTAGAGGAGCATTGTTTCGGAGAGCAGTCCATAAGCTGGCAAGGCTGCCAATAGTTGAAGCCTAAGGAAGGCCTTCAACGGGGCCGGTGTATAATTAGATGTAGATAATAAGTAGAATGTTATGAAGTCTAGTATAAGTTAGTTTAGGGCGGAGCGGGAGCGCAAGTGAAGCTCTCACTTCTGTTTTTTTTTGCGCTGAGTTAAATTGCTTTTGGACACTCATAAGTCTCGAGCTTATAGTGTTCAATGACTAACACAAAATCAAAATTTATTAAATTCAAAAATTGAAATGCCATCACGACAAATTAAACCAACAGCTTGTGCACATTCATTTAAAGAAATAAGAGCGGCCCCTCTGCCTGCAGTACCCAACACAAACACCAACAACATGAACAAAAGTAATCTCTCTGTCGATAATAATATCGATATTATGCTCCTCTCCAAAACTCATCTAACGAACAAAAACAACTTCTATCTGACGGGCTATATATTTCATGCAACAAATCATCCAGATGGGAAGGCTCATGGAGGAACTGGGATCCTCATAAAGCAGCGCATAAAACGTCACTCCCTCCAACGAGTTGCTACAAATTCCCTGCAGTCAACTTCAATACGAATTCGGACTGTGGGAGGTCATCTAAACATAGCTGCAATATACTGCACACCACGTTTCTGCATATCTGATATGGAGTTTATGCAATTCTTTGATTTACTAGGCGATGATTCAGTAGGCTAACCAACCCAAAGGGTGGACAACTATACAACGCTTTGAAACAGACTGGAAATAATAATTTTCTATCACAGGGAAGGCCTACATACTGGCCAGCGTCCCACGGAAGAAGCCAGACCTAATTGACTTTGCGATCACTAGAAAAATTCCACGAAGCATCATTCGAGCCGAACCTTTGGATGACCTATCGTCTGACCATTCAGTTGTCCTTCTTCACCTATTTCAACATGCCGAATTACAAAATAATCAAATTTATCTCACATCAAAAAGGACAAACTGGCTTAGGTACAAAAAGTATATAAGCTCTCACATAAACATAAGACCGTCAATTAACTGTAGCAAGGACATTCAAGATGCAGTCAACCACCTGGAAGACATGATGACCTCAGCAGCAAAGCTCTCGACTCCTGCGACCACAGAAAAACCTAGAAAATCTAGTTCGAGAAAAGCGGCAGCTCCGCCGTGAATGGCAGGCACACAGATCCCCTTCTTCAATGGAAAGGCTAAAAACAGCGACACGAAGGCTCATAAAGGTCCTACGGAGCAGAGAAGAACTTGCTCAAAAATCATACATAAAACAGTTTTCCCCAAAAAGTAACAGGTGTCCTCTATGGAAAGCCCATCCTAACTTAAAGCCGCCCATAGAAGCAGATATGCGAAAAACCAGATGGATCTTGGGCGCGCAGCGATGAAGAAAAAGCAAGCTTCTTTGCTAGTCACCTTTGTAAAGTTTTTACTCCAAATCAAGCAGCCTCTCCTTTCATTATTCCAGAGCTACCAATTCAAGATCCGATTCCACCTATAGAATTTCAAACGACCGAAATCACTAAGGTCATCAAAGAGCACCTCAAGCCAAATAAGTCTCCAGGGTATGACCTCATTGCGCCAAAAATGATTAAGGAGCTCCCTGCGTGCGCCATCAATTATATAAAAATTCTATTTAACTCTATTACAAAGCTTGGCCACTTCCCCCAACAATGGAAAAAATCCATTATAATAATGATACCGAAACTAGGGAAAGACAAAGCTTTGGCCTCTTCATATAGACCAATAAGTCTACTTTCATGCTTATCACAGATTTTTGAGAAACTTCTACTGCTCCGTATCACGCCTCATATGTCTTCGAATAATATAATCCCTGAACATCCATTTGGCTTCCGAGAAAAGCATGGCACCATAGAGCAGGTGAACCGTATCACATCTGAAATTCGAACCGCCTATGAACAGCGGTTCTGCTATATACTGTTCTACTATTCTGCTATATTTCTGGACATATCCCAGGCATTTGACCGAGTCTGGCTGCAAGGACTTATGTATAAAATAAAACTATTACTCCCACAAAACTGTCATGAACTGCTCAAAACGTACCTGTTTAATCAAGTGTTCACTGTAAAACAAAAAAACTTTACAACAGAAGAGTTCAAAATTGGCCCGCTGGAGGCATCCAGAAGCCTTTCCTCTCACCTTGCACTAATACAAAAGTGGATGGCGGACTGGCGTATAAAGATAAACGGTGAAAAATCTTAACACATTACCTTTACTCTCAACAGACGAAACTACCCCGCTCCAACTCTAAACAATACCATAGTCTGTGAATGAGGTCACATATCTCGGCGTCCACCTGGACAGGCGTCTTGCATGGAAAAAAAATATTGAAGCGAAACGGGACCAATTAAGACATAAATCCAGAGGACTGCACTGGCTGATCAACCCTCGTTCCCCACTTCGACTGGAATACAAAGTACTACTCTAAAAATCAGTCATAAAGCCTATCTGGAAGTATGGCTCCGAACTTTGGGGCAATGCAAGCAGTAGCAATATAGACGTTATCCAAAGGGCACAGTCTAAAGTGCTCAGAACTATCACAGGAGCTCCATGGTATCTCGCAATGAATAAATCCATAGAGACCTAGGTATACCTCTCGTCAAAGTCGAAATTTCTCAACTCCTGGAAAACTACAAAAGGAATCTCTGCAACGGTTTTTTTTGTAAGCGATGTAAACCCTGACATATATGGTGGGATAATGCCACCAATTTTGTGGGTGCCAAGAATGACCTGATCGAGTTGGTCTGTGGGAAGCAGCAGTAAAGACGGCGAAACACCACCTATATCGGGCAGTTGGTCTCGCAATTCTGGCTTCGAGGAATTGAGGACTTTGTTATGCCGCATAGCCTCAATCATTAATTCTAAACTCCTTGTGTCGATTTTCTAAATGAGGGGCCGCCCTCAACCTTCATCGAACCGGACCATACTGCTCTAAACTTTAACCGTCTGGATGGGTGGCAGAGAGTCTCCTTCTCCTTCCTCCAGCAGGTTTTCCGGGCGCGTTGGAAGGAGGAGTATCTTACGCTGTTGCAGCAGCGTTCCAAATGGCGCACCCCTGGCCCTGTAATTTCTGTTGGTAACATAGTCCTGGTGAAGGATGAGAATCTACCCCCCATGAAGTGGCCCCTGGCCAGGATACTGGAGCTGATTCCTGGGCGTGATAGCGGTAAGACAGCAGTTGGAACGACTAAACCTATTGTGTCAAGGTTGTATCTGCTGCTCTTAAGGATTCTGTTAAAGATCCAGACTTCAACGGGGGAAGCATGTTGAACCAAAGAGCGAAAGGCGAAGCTATTTTTTTTTTTTTTTTTTATTAAACTTTGCTTTTATTTATTGGATCTTCTCTTAATTTTGAGACTAACAATAAGTCTTAACATTAACATTTAACTAACAGTAGACTAAGACTGCATTCTGGTTGCACGTTCCTCAAGACGGTCGCTGAGTGGGTAGGTCATTGCGACGAAGTCGTGATTGGTTGCTCAACCTTGTTAGACCTCTCGCCAGGTGGTTAGGGTGCGACAATAGCTTGCTAAAGTACTTTTCCTTCTGTTCTGCGATCATATCTTTGACTGGAAGAATGTTTAAGTCGCGATGTATGTTTTCGTTGCGAACGTACCACGGTGCCCCGGTGATTGTTCTCAAGATCTTCGACTGAGCTCGCTGGACTATGTCAATATTGCTATTGCTGGCATTCCCCCATAACTGGGGGCCGTACATCCATATAGGTTTAAGTACCGAGTTATACAGCAGGACTTTATATTCAAGGCAAAAGGGAGACCGAGCGTTGATAAGCCAATGAAGGCTGCTGGCTTTTAGCTTAAGGTGGGTTCTTTTAGCTTCTATGTGCCGACGCCATGTGAGTCTTCTATCGAGGTGTACTCCTAGATATGTTACCTCGTTTGCTTGCGGGAGTAGGGTGTTGTTTAGCGTAAGAGGCGGGCAGTTTTGCCTATTCAAGGTGAACGTAACGTGCTTGCATTTTTGCTCGTTTACTTTAATTCGCCAGTCTGATAGCCATTTTTCAACATCCACCAGATGAAGAGCTAGCTGCGCAGTTGCTTGCATCGGGCATTTTGAGCGGCTAAGAATAGCTGTATCATCAGCAAACGTAGATGTTGTTAGTCGTGTGCTTGTCGGGATGTCTGCTGTGTAGAGAACATATAATGTTGGTCCGAGTACACTTCCTTGAGGAACTCCAGCTCCAACAGTGAATTCGTCAGATATATCAGTCTTGCACCTCACAGCAAATTTTCTGTCGTAAAGGTAAGACTCTAAAAGCTTGTGGGTATTACAAGGGAGCATTGTCTTGATCTTGTACATTAGACCTTCTAGCCAGACTCTATCAAATGCTTGAGAGACATCTAGAAATATTGCGGTACAGTACTCGCATTTTTCGAATGCATTCCGAATTTCTGCTGTTATTCGGTTGACCTGCTCAATTGTTCCGTGCTTTTTACGAAACACAAACTGATGTGACGGGATTCCTTCCTGGATCCTTAGGTATGTGTTTATTCGAGTCAGAATGCATTTCTCAAAGAGTTTAGATAAGCATGAAAGTAGGCTTATAGGTCTATAAGACGTGGGAATTGTGTGGTCTTTTCCCGGCTTTGCTATCATTATTATAATTGACTTTTTCCATCTCGCTGGAAAGTGGCCAAGTTTTGCGATGGCATTGAAGAGCTGGGTGATAGTGCAGACGGCGCAATATGGAAGCTCAATGATCATTTTGGGAGTTATGAGGTCGCAGCCTGGTGATTTTTTCGGATTTAGTTGGTTTTTGATGATATTAGCGATTTCGTTTGGGCGAAACTCGATTGGTTCATGTTGAAGCAGAGGCTCATATGGTAAAGTCGGCAAAGTAAAGGCACTAGTGGCCGGATTTGGTTGGAAGATATTTTTAAGGTGGCTCTGTCTGCATCGCTGCGCGCCCAGCCGCCTGTGGGATTTCTAATAGGCATCACAGTTTCTTTCGGTGAGTTTAGAGTTGGGTGAGCTCTCCATAGTGAGTGTTTTGTACTAGAAGTTGACAATTGCTCTATATAGCGGCGGTGGACATAAGCTTCTTCTTGCTGTAGGGCTTAAGTAAGTTGACGTGAGGCATGTCTAAAGCTTTGCTTAGCAGATGGCGATCTGTGGAATTGCCACTCGCGACGTAAACGCCGCTTTTCGAGGACGAGCTGTTCGATTTGTAGATTTGTCTTTTTATTGCTTTGTGTATTTATAGTTTGCGATGTTGAGGCTCGAGCTGCAGAGACGAGTACAGACTCAAGTGAATTAACAAAGCTGTCTACAATGTGTGCGCTGATATATTTTCTGTCGCAGTAGAATAAACAGGTTGGCAACGATTGGCAATTGGCGCTTATCAGATTTTTATAACCTTGCAGAGGGTACCCTTGAAGGAGACGACTCCGACCCAATAAAGTATATATATTCTTGATCAGGATCACCTCCTGAGTCGATATGAGCATGTCCGTCTGTCCGTCTGTCCGTCTGTCTGTCTGTCTGTCTGTTTCTACGCAAACTAGTCTCTCAGTTTTAGAGCTATCGAGTTGAAACTTTGCACACACCCTTCTTTCTGTTGCAGGCAGTACATAAGTCGGAACGGCCGGGATCGGTCGACTATATCCTATAGCTGCCATATAACTGATTGATCGGAAATGCCATAACTTTGGTGTTTTTTAAGTTAGAGGGTTGGGACTTTCCACACATGTTATGTTTGACCAAAATATCTTATGTACAAAATTTCATAAGGATCGGCCGACTATATCCTATAGCTGTCATAGAACGATCGAAATTGGCATAACTTTGGTGTTTTTTAAGTTAGAAAGATGGGATTTAGTACAGATTCTATTTCTGAAACGAAAAACGATCTGATCTGCCAATTTTCATAAGGATCGGCCGACTATATACGATCTTCTATATATCTAATAATATAAGATGCGTGGCGCCACCTAGCGGACTGCGACTGAACTGCAAGGGTATATCAACTTCGGCTCCGCCCGAAGTTAGCTTTCCGTTCTTGTTAGGGATGTTTTTGGTAATCGCAAAGTCTATTAAATCTGGTAGATTCCTTGGGTCTGCCGGCCAGTATGTTGGTGTGCCAGAAGAAACATAGTCGAGCTTGTTCTTGGCTTTGATAATTGCATTATAGAGCTGCTTCCCTTTTGGAGTCACGAGACGGGATCCTCAGTGTGTGTGCTTGGCATTGTAGTCTCCTGCTGCTATGAAGTGGTCTCCAAGTGTGTTGAAAAACTGCATAAACTCATCTTCAGCTATATTGAAGCGAGGGAGGCAGTATACGGCGGCTAGTGTAAGTTGGTTGCCAGTATTTAGTTGTATATTTATAGATGTGGCCTGTAGGTAGTTTTTAGCAAATTAGTTTTGATAATGGTGCTTTATGCGGCTTCTGATTAGAATTCCAGTCCCACCATGTGCTTTACCATCTGGATGATTTGTTCCGTAGAATGAATATCCTCGTAGTTGAAAATTGTATTTGTTTGTAAGGTGTGTTTCCGAAAGCAGCATTACATCGATATGATTGTCGAGTAGGAATTGAGCTAACTCAAGTTTATGTTGCGAAACGCCGTTAGCGTTCCACGTAGATATCCGTAGGAAAGCCATTATTTGGATTGTTGTGAAACCAGCATTTGAATCAATAGATTTTGGTTTCGCATTAAATCTTGCATAGTTGTGCGCATAAACGACATAAATTCCGTCAGGCTTTGTTGTAGGCTGCATATCATAGCTTCAAAGTTGCTTTTTAGCTGCTCTGTTGGTTGATGTTGCTGAGCCGTGTACGGTTCTTGATATGCTGATTGCAGAAATGAGCTTCTTGAGGCAGGTGTCGCCAGTCCTGATTTTAAGGCGCTTGCGTATGTCACATTTTTGTCAGAGTTAATGGGTCCTAGTGAGGATCTGGCTGCAGTCGAGAAGAAGACTTCAGGGTTTGATCTGGACGCTATGAACTGTCCATTTTGGGTGCGGGCAGCTATTCCTTTCTGGTGGATGCGACTTTTCAGCTCCTTATAGACTGGGCATCCTCTCTAATTAGCAGTGTGATTGCCACCGCAGTTGCCGCACTTTTTCGAGTTGCTGTCATCTTTGCTCGCTGGGCAGTGTGCAGAGTCATGAAGCTCTCCGCAAACTACACACACCGGGCGCAGTTTACAGTATGACCTTGTATGGCCATATTCCTGGCAGTTTGCACATTGTACCGGGCCATTGCGTTTGTGCGGTTCCTCAACTGTAATTCTGCGGTGCAGCAGGTACTGAAGATTGTATTGTATTGGGTGCACTTCGTATTTCTTCAGAAGCTTGGTTTCTGGTTCGAGCTCAACCTTAAAGAGTGGCTACGGCTTTCTATCCCTGTAAGGATATTAAAGACTGTCTTGGCGCTAAAACCCTTCTCCTGTAGCGCCTTTTTTATCTCTGCAGGCGTTACTTCGGACTCTATGCCCTTAAGTAGGACTTGCAGGCCCTTGCTGCTTTTTAGCTGATACGTGTAAAAGTTCTTTTTATTCTCGGTAAGATATTTTGATAATACTCTGTAGTTATCTTCAGACTTTATTTGAACTTTTGTTTCTTGAATGTTGCCCTTTACAAGGGGTATTATGTGGAAGTTATCCTTACCAATAAGCTCAATAATTTTGTTGACAAGAACATTGGAACTTTTTTCGCGTATATAGATAGGCGGAGGTTTTGGCTTCCTTTTCTCAACTTCAGTGGATTCGACCGCCTCAACCTCATCGGCGTCTGCCAAGATTTTAAATCGAGTTAATGGGCGTTTCTTTTGCTGCTAGGCTAGCATTGCCACGGGTTATTTTGCGTTTGGAATTCAGGGGGCTCAGCTTCCTTTTGATTTGGATGTAGCGATCCATGCCAGTCTGCACAGCCGGCTTAATATAGCCATTGTTTTTGTTTTGATTTGTTGTTGTTACTGTTGACGTTGTCAAAGAAATTGAGGTGCTAGTTACTGCATTCTTTGGCTGCAGAGACATCGATGGTATCGGGGGGGAGCAGGAACGCGCTCTCTCGCTCTCTACGTTTAAGAATTCGGTCAAGTTGGGGGTAATTGACCGCGCTTGATCAGAGCTTGCATGGTTTTCTGTTGCTTTAAAAGAGAAGTACGCATTGTTTTTTTGTACTGAGAGCCGTCTCTCGTCTTGCTCACGTTGACGTTGTGTGCGAACGTCGTTTAAGCTCATTGCAGTCGAGGTTGATTTAGTTTGAGTTTTAAGAGTTGTGTTTTATATTAATTAATTAATTAATTGATCAATATAAACATTAGCGATTTCATCGCAAAAAGCGTCTTTTCGCGTTATTGTAGATTTCTTAGTCCAGTGACTGCACTTTATGATTTTATTGAATATTTTTTCCCGGAGCACAATAAAAAACGACAGTCGACAGTCTAACCTGAAATAGCAAAGCCATTTAAAATAATTTATATATTTTAAAACTGAGGAGCAGCGGCGGGTTTATCAGCAGTTCAGTTTTTTGTTTATTTCTCCCCCGTTCGCATGCACTTTACTGATCTTTATAGCGCATGCGCTTTCGGGATCTTTTTTTTAGAGCTGATGCACACTAGTTCATCTTGCATTTGTGTGGGTTCCCCGCCTAGCTCCCTGACCAACGTAATGATAAACAAATGCATTTTTCTGAGTTTCTATTGCTAAGCTTTCTTTTACTTGTATTTGTGGCACAGATTTGAGCGGCTGCGAGTTAACCAACTCGGCTAGATTAAATTCTCAAATAAAAACATTTAAATCGATTGAAATTGAACCGTAAAATCGTTTTTTCGGATCGATCCACACTGGAGAATTGTACACGGATTTTGAAGGACGAAATAATTAATTTTCCAATGATTATTTGAAACTGATCAAATGTCGAGTAAAGAGGACACTCTGTTGAAGCTCTGATTTTGCCACCCCCCCCATCCACCCTTGTAGCGTATGCAAGACTTTCGCCTGGGTCGGCAAGTTCTGATAAGTTGGTCTAAATCGTATTTCTGATCTCTGTTCAGATGCTCTAATCTATTTATAATATTGTTCAATGTTTGACAATGTGTTCCCTATGGGAATGATCTTTTTTGACTTGATAGAGACTGAATTTTACCTGTCTGAGACCTGATGAGAGCCTGTCGAGCTTCTCATCAGTGTGTTTCCGAGTTTTTCCCGGCTCTTGGTGGATGATCTGATCTCTGCGCCAGACCATGGTTCGCTATGAACCCATATTAATACGGCACTACTGAACGCACCCTCGGGGGCCATCGCCTATTCAGAGAACCCATCGACTGCAGCATCGCAAACGCAGAACACCAGGGCGAAACTGGGCGGACCCACCCTCGCTTCAAGAAGACATACGCCGCCCACAGAAAATGTTACAACGACGCCCTGCGCCCCCAGATACACACCCTAGGAGAAGGGGAATATGAAGAGGAAGAGAAATAGTTTTTTGACCAGTTAGCTAAGGGGAATAGGTGATGTTCGTCCAGAGTTACTTAAAAGAACGCGTGTATGGCTTTATACGGTGCTAATGCAGTGCCAAAAGTGACTGTACTGTGGCTGTACTGTGTGTTTAGGCTGTGTGTTTAGGCTGTACTCGGCAATTTCGTTTTAACCACTTCTCTAAAAGATCCGAATTGAGCATCATCCTTAATTTCAAGTTCGCTCTGCCTTCGGACGACCACTTTTGTTTGATTAAATTAGTAACTCACGTATGGAGCAAAATTTTTCGATTTTTTTTTTTATTTTTATACCCTAGCAGAGGGTATTATAATTTTGGTCAAAAGTGTGCAACGCAGTGAATGAGACATCTCCGACCCTATAAAGTATATATATTCTTGATCAGGATCACCTCCTGAGTCGATATGAGCATGTCCGTCTGTCCGTCTGTCCGTCTGTCTGTTTCTACGCAAACTAGTCTCTCAGTTTTAGAGCTATCGAGTTGAAACTTTGCACACATCCTTCTTTTCTTTGCAGGCAGTGTATAAGTCGGAACGGCCGGGATCGGTCGACTATATCCTATAGCTGCCATATAACTGATTGATCGGAAATGCGATAACTTTGGTGACTTTCCACACATGTTTGGTGACTTTCCACACATGAGCTGATGCACACTAGCCCATCTTGCATTTGTGTGGGTTCCCCGCTTAGCTCCCTGACCAACGTAATTATAAACAAATGCATTTTTCTGAGTTTCTACTGCTAAGCTTTCTTTTGCTTGTATTTTTGGCACTGATTTAAGCGGCTGCGAGTTTGTTGGCTAGATTAAACCCTCAAACAAAAACATTGAAATTGAACCGTAAAAGTGTCTATTTATTTGGTTGCTATTAAAAAATATGAATAGCTTAACAGCCAACTTGGCGAAATCCCTCATATACCGTCTTTAATATCGTGCTATTTTTACAAAGGCTATACGATCTTTTACTGAAACGGGACATGGGTACTTGGCAAGGATTAACACCTTGTTTGGGTTAATCTCAATACCTTTGTCTGAAAACACGAAGCCGAGGAATTCGACTTTTGTTTTGTAAAACTCACATTTGTCCAACGGAAGTTTCAAGCTGGCTTTTTATAGAGGTTTGAAGATAGTGTTTACATTTTTTGCGTGAGAATGGCTATTTTTTCTAAAAACCAAATTAGAAAAAAATTTTTTAGACCAAATGGCAATCTAGTAAACTCATATTTAACATTGTTGACAGAAAAAGGTGTGTATTCAATGTCAAAAGTTTTTAGTGGGATTTGGTGAAATCCACTTTAATTGTCAATAACGGAGAAGAGCATGTTGTTTCCCAATACCCCAGAACTTTGTTATGTTCGGGAATCGATCTGCAGTACTGACCATTTTAAGTTTACGGTAGTCAATGACCGTCTGATATTTTTTTCCTCCTGAGGCAAGAGGCATCTAGTTTTTTGGGAACGATCCACACTGGAGAATTTTACACCGATTTTGAAGGACGAAATAATTCATTTTCCAATGATTATTTGAAACTGATCAAATGTCGAGTAAACAGGACACTCTGTTGAAGCTCTGATTTTGCCACCCCCCCCATCCACCCTTGTAGCGTATGGAAGATTTTCGCCTGGGTCGGCAAGTTCTGATAAGTTGGTCTAAATCGTATTTCTGATCTCTGTTCAGATGCTCTAATCTATTTATAATATTGTTCAATGTTTGATAATGTGTTCCCTATGGGTATGATCTTTTGTGACTTGATAGAGACTGAATTTTACCTGTCTGAGACCTGATGAGAGCCTGTCGAGTTTCTCATCATTGCTTTTCCGAGTTTTTCCCGGCTCTTGGTGGATGATCTGGCTCGACCTTATAGGCCCATACTAGGTCTGATCTATGCGTTTTTGAGGTGATCTCTGCGCCAGACCAAGGTTCACCACGAACCCGTGTCAATACAGCACTACTGAACGCACCCTCGGGGGCCATCGCCTATTCAGTGAACCCATCGACTGCAGCATCGCAAGCGCAGAATACCAGGGCAAAACTGGGCGGACCCACGCTCGCGTCAGTCAAATCGGACCAATTTTAGAGGAGGTTCTTTGTATTCTGCTTTGCATTGATTTATTCTCCGTTTTAGTTGCGTTTGGTTATTGGAATTTTTCAACGACATTTAATTCAAATAAAAACATGAAATTAAATATTTTTAGAACGTTATAATATTGTTTGATCCTCCGTTATAAAAAATTTGATCGGCCGACTGTCGTCGCATGCAGACGTGTTTTTTATTGTGCTCCGGGAAAAAAAATATTCAATAAAATCATAAAAGTGCAGTGACTGGTCTAAGAAATCTACAATAACGCGAAAAGACGCTTTTTGCGATGAAATCGCTAATGTTTATATTGATTAATTAATTAATTAATTAATATAAAACACAACTCTCAAAACTCAAACTAAATCAATCTGGACTGCAATGAGCTTAAACGACGTTCGCACACAACGTCAACGTGAGCAAGACGAGAGACGGCTCTCAGTACAAAGAAACAACGCGTACTTCTCTTTTAAAGCAACCGAAAACCATGCAAGCTCTGATCAAGCGCGGTCAATTACCCCCAACTTGACCAAATTCTTAAACGTAGAGAGCAAGAGAGCGCGTTCCTGCTCCCCCTCGATACCATCGATGTCTCTGCAGCCAAAGAGTGCAGTAACTAGCACCTCAATTTCTTTGACAACGTCAACAGTAACAACAACAACAACCGCAACTGTATCGACAGCGCGTTTAACGACGTCATCAGCTAGCAGCGCAAATAGTTATACGTCCGCGCTGCCCGAAAACCAAAACAAAAACAATGACAATATTAAGCCGGCTGTGCAGACTGGCATGGATTGCTACATCCAAATCAAAAGGAAGCTGAGCCCCCTCAATTCCAAACGCAAAATAACCCGTGGCAAAGAAACGCCCATTAACTCAAACCGATTTAAAATCTTGGCAGACGCCGATGAGGTTGAGACGGGCGAATCCACTGAAGTTGAGACAAGGAAGCCAAAACCTCCGCCTATCTATATACGCGAAAAAAGTTCCAATGTTCTTGTCAACAAAATTATTGAGCTTATTGGTAAGGATAACTTCCACATAATACCCCTTGTAAAGGGCAACATTCAAGAAACAAAAGTTCAAATAAAGTCTGAAGATAACTACAGAGTATTATCAAAATATCTAACCGAGAATAAAAAGAACTTTTACACGTATCAGCTAAAAAGCAGCAAGGGCCTGCAAGTCGTACTTAAGGGCATAGAGCCCGAAGTAACGCCTGCAGAGATAAAAAAGGCGCTACAGGAGAAGGGTTTTAGCGCCAAGACAGTCTTTAATATCCTTACAGCGATAGAAAGCCGTAGCCACTCTTTAAGGTTGAGCTCGAACCAGAAACCAAGCTTCTGAAGAAATAAGAAGTGCACCCAATACAATACAATCTTCAGTACCTGCTGCACCGCAGAATTACAGTTGAGGAACCGCACAAACGCAATGGCCCGGTACAATGTGCAAACTGCCAGGAATATGGCCATACAAGGTCATACTGTAAACTGCGCCCGGTGTGTGTAGTTTGCGGAGAGCTTCATGACTCTGCACACTGCCCAGCGAGCAAAGATGACAGCAACTCGAAAAAGTGCGGCAACTACGGTGGCAATCACACTGCTAATTAGAGAGGATGCCCAGTCTATAAGGAGCTGAAAAGTCGCATCCACCAGAAAGGAATAGCTGCCCGCACCCAAAATGGACAGTTCATAGCGTCCAGATCAAACCCTGAAGTCTTCTTCTCGACTGCAGCCAGATCCTCACTAGGACCCATTAACTCTGACAAAAATGTGACATACGCAAGCGCCTTAAAATCAGGACTGGCGACACCTGCCTCAAGAAGCTCATTTCTGCAATCAGCATATCAAGAACCGTACACGGCTCAGCAACATCAACCAACAGAGCAGCTAAAAAGCAACTTTGAAGCTATGATATGCAGCCTACAACAAAGCCTGACGGAATTTATGTCGTTTATGCGCACAACTATGCAAGATTTAATGCGAAACCAAAATCTATTGATTCAAATGCTGGTTTCACAACAATCCAAATAATGGCTTTCCTACGGATATCTACGTGGAACGCTAACGGCGTTTCGCAACATAAACTTGAGTTAGCTCAATTCCTATTCGACAATCATATCGATGTAATGCTGCTTTCGGAAACACACCTTACAAACAATTTTCAACAACGAGGATTTTCATTCTACGGAACAAATCATCCAGATGGTAAAGCACATGGTGGGACTGGAATTCTAATCAGAAGCCGCATAAAGCACCATTATCAAAACAAATTTGCTAAAAACTACCTACAGGCCACATCTATAAATATACAACTAAATACTGGCAACCAACTTACACTAGCCGCCGTATACTGCCTCCCTCGCTTCAATATAGCTGAAGATGAGTTTATGCAGTTTTTCAACACACTTGGAGACCACTTCATAGCAGCAGGAGACTACAATGCCAAGCACACACACTGAGGATCCCGTCTCGTGACTCCAAAAGGGAAGCAGCTCTTTAATGCAATTATCAAAGCCAAGAACAAGCTCGACTATGTTTCTTCTGGCACACCAACATACTGGCCGGCAGACCCAAGGAAACTACCAGATTTAATAGACTTTGCGATTACCAAAAACATCCCTAAAAATCTGATAAGCGCCAATTGCCTATCGGATCTCTCATCTGATCACTCGCCTGTCCTGTTTATTCTACTGCGACATCCAGGAACATTGGAACAACCATTAAAATTGACCTCACAGAAAACCAATTGGGTTAAGTACAGAAAATATATCAGCTCACACATTGAGCTAAGTCCTCATCTCCACGATTAAGCCAACGTAGACAGCTTTGTTAATTCACTTGAGTCTGTACTCGTCTCTGCAGCTCGAGCCTCAACATCGCAAACTATAAATACACAAAGCAATAAAAAGACAAATCTACAAATCGAACAGCTCGTCCTCGAAAAGCGGCGTTTACGTCGCGAGTGGCAATTCCACAGATCGCCATCTGCTAAGCAAAGCTTTAGACATGCCTCACGTCAACTTACTAAAGCCCTACAGCAAGAAGAAGATTATGTCCACCGCCGCTATATAGAGCAATTGTCAACTTCTAGTACAAAACACTCACTATGGAGAGCTCACCCAACTCTAAACTCACCGAAAGAAACCGTGATGCCTATTAGAAATCCCACAGGCGGCTGGGCGCGCAGCGATGCAGACAGAGCCAGCACGTTTGCCAATCACCTTAAAAATATCTTCCAACCAAATCCGGCCACTAGTGCCTTTACTTTGCCGACTTTACCATATGAGCCTCAGCTTCAACATGAACCAATCGAGTTTCGCCCAAACGAAATCGCTAATATCATCAAACACCAACTAAATCCGAAAAAATCACCAGGCTGCGACCTCATAACTCCCAAAATGATCATTGAGCTTCCATATTGCGCCGTCTGCACTATCACCCAGCTCTTCAATGCCATCGCAAAACTTGGCCACTTTCCAGCGAGATGGAAAAAGCCAATTATAATAATGATAGCAAAGCCGGGAAAAGACCACACAATTCCCACGTCGTATAGACCTATAAGCCTACTTTCATGCTTATCTAAACTCTTTGAGAAATGCATTCTGACTCGAATAAACACATACCTAAGGATCCAGGAAGGAATCCCGTCACATCAGTTTGTGTTTCGTGAAAAGCACGGAACAATTGAGCAGGTCAACCGGATAACAGCAGAAATTCGGAATGCATTCGAAAAACGCGAGTACTGTACCGCAATATTTCTAGATGTCTCTCAAGCATTTGATAGAGTCTGGCTAGAAGGTCTAATGTACAAGATCAAGACAATGCTCCCTTGTAATACCCACAAGCTTTTAGAGTCTTACCTTTACGACAGAAAATTTGCTGTGAGGTGCAACACAGATATATCTGACGAATTCACTGTTGGAGCCGGAGTTCCTCAAGGAAGTGTACTCGGACCAACATTATATGTTCTCTACACAGCAGACATCCCGACAAGCACACGACTAACAACATCTACGTTTGCTGATGATACAGCTATTCTTAGCCGCTCAAAATGCCCGATGCAAGCAACTGCGCAGCTAGCTCTTCATCTGGTGGATGTTGAAAAATGGCTATCAGACTGGCGAATTAAAGTAAACGAACAAAAATGCAAGCACGTTACGTTCACCTTGAATAGGCAAAACTGCCCGCCCCTTACGCTAAACAACACCCTACTCCCGCAAGCAAACGAGGTAACATATCTAGGAGTACACCTCGATAGAAGACTCACATGGCGTCGGCACATAGAAGCTAAAAGAACCCACCTAAAGCTAAAAGCCAGCAGCCTTCATTGGCTTATCAACGCTCGGTCTCCCCTTTGCCTTGAATATAAAGTCCTGCTGTATAACTCGGTACTTAAACCCATATGGACGTACGGCTCCCAGTTATGGGGGAATGCCAGCAATAGCAATATTGACATAGTCCAGCGAGCTCAGTCGAACATCTTGAGAACAATCACCGGGGCACCGTGGTACGTTCGCAACGACAACATACATCGCGACTTAAACATTCTTCCAGTCAAAGATGTGATCGCAGAACAGAAGGAAAAGTACTTTAGCAAGCTATTGTCGCACCCTAACCACCTGGCGAGAGGTCTAACAAGATTGAGCAACCAATCACGACTTCGTCGCAATGACCTACCCACCCAGCGACCGTCTTGAGGAACGCGCAACCATAATGCAGTCTTAGTCTACTGTTAGTTAAATGTCAATGTTAAGATTTGAAAACTTATTGTTAGTCTCAAAATTAAGAGAAGATCCAATAAATAAAAGCAAAGTTTAATTAAAAAAAAAAAAATAAAATAATATTGTTTATTTATGGGCGCATAAGAAATGGAGTGAGATAAAAGCTCAAATTTATGATGCATGTGCAATGATATTAAGGGGCAAGAGTCCGCCTAAAAACATAGGCTGACCCAAAGCTCGCTAAGATAACCTAATGATTTACCTTTTGCGCAACCGTTTCAGCAACCGACGGTTAATCTTCCAGGCTCACATTAACGAGCTGAAAGTGATTGAGCCGGGATTCGTTGCTACTCTTCGGGCAGGAATCCGACCGATTCAATGGACATATGCGGCCCTCATGACTACCGGAACGGCGTCCGTAATTCATGGATGCCTCCTAATCCAGATAATCTTCCAAAAACTGGACCCTGCCAACTTGTGTTTCTACGGTTCGGTTCCTGGAACAAAGGTGCCGTACTCTGGAGACGGTGGATTTGGCCTTAGCTCCGCATTTTGACGTGTTGCCCTCTGCTTTGTGTGCCTCAAGTCTGAGCACTTAGCCCGCGAGCGCTCATCCTCCGGCTGCCCAACTTACAATCGTCGACATCATGTGCTATTGCATCCATGCGAGCAATCATCTAGCGCCACTTCACTTCGGCTCAAAAGTTCATCTTATCACATTACAGCTGGCCAGCCAACTTCAGCTTCATTGGTCCAAATGCTCTGTAGCAGTGACTGGCCTTGGAGACGCTGAATTCACTTCGGATGGAGCTTCGGTTAACGTTTGCCTGAAGTTACGCCTATCCACGTATTCTGTGTACATTGAGGCAGTTGTGGCGTCTCACATCATAGAGCGTCAACCTGGCCTGAACATAGATGGAATGTCCAACTGGAAGGTTCCCGCCAATGTGGTTCTAGCTGATCCCAACATCCACAAAGCTCAGCGTGTGGATCTGCTGATTGTAGCAAGCCTGTTTTTGATCTGCTCTCAGTCGGTCAAATCCAACTAGGAGACGGTCTGCCTCTGGTGCAAAAGACGCGCTATAGATGAAAAGGGAGAGACGCGCTAGAGATAAAATAATCTCAGTGAACATTTTGGCGCCCCGGGTGGATTGTAATTAATATTATAAAATAAAAAAGCAACAAAAACAGTGACAGTGACTGTTGAGCCAAGCAGAAAAGGGCGAAACTGCGTAAAATAAATTACATATTTTATAAATCTGAGTAGCGGTGGCGGGTTATCGGCAGTTCTGGTTTTGTTTACTTCTCCCCCGTTCGCATGCGCTTTGCTGGTATTTGTAGCGTATGCGCTTTGGGGAGCTTTTTTGAAGAGCGGCTGCACACTAGTGGTTGCAGTGGTGTGCGTTCATATTGCTAAATTCATATTGCTAAGCTTTGCCACTTGTAATTTTGTTATTGATTTGAGCGACTGAAAATTGGCTTAGAGTTGAACCCTTGAAAATAAAGTTGAAGTTGGATTGAAATTTAACTCTGGAATTTTAATTCATTTGGCCACTATTAAAAACTAATAATAGCACAACATTTTGGTGACCCCGACGTGATTATCATCCCGTTCAATTATCGTGATCAGCATTAAAAGTGCCACTGGAACACCGTTGTTGGTTTTGTTGTCGCAAAGTTGCATTTCAATTTAATTGCACAATGGAATCTGGAGCTGAAGCTACTGCATCTGCTGCGTCAAGCGTTGAAAGGATGCTGCGGAGACGCGCAGAGGTAACATGTCAGGAAATGGAGGTACTGCATCGGAAGGTCAAGGCTGCGATGCAGACTGACGATTCAACCATTCTGACCCTCGAGTCTATGGAGAAGCGTCAGCGCGACCGTTTCACCACGCTGCAGGAGGAGCTAAACTACAGCGAGATCGGGAGCGATTTATATTGGCGATTCTCTCAGCTGGCTACGGATGTGCACGTTGACATCCAGGTGGAGGTGGCCAAGCATTCTATGCGTGTTGCTGCTCACTCTACGCTGTTAGATGCTACCAATGGTGCTGGGATTTCAAACGCTCCATATAGGCCTCCTCCCTCATTGCCCCCGTTGCCAATGCCAACATTTAGCGGCGGCTATGCCGAGTGGCCGGATTTCCGCGCCCTATTTAGGACAACCATTGACAGCCACCCGCACTTGACCAAGATGGAGAAGCTCAGGTGGCTCATTTCCTGCCTGCAGGACTTAGCCCTGGAGACTGTGAGGGCGCTTGAGACTACCGTCGCTAACTATGATGTTGCCCTCGACCTTTTGCGCAACCGTTTCAGCAACCGTCGCTTAATCTTCCAGGCTCACATCAACGAGATCCTGCAGTTAAGGGTGGTGTAGCCGGGATCCGTTGCTACTCTTTGAGAATTATCCGACCGATTCAATGGCCTGCCAACTTGGGAATCTATGGCTCGGTTTCTGGAACAAAGGTGCCGTACTGCGCAAAAAAAAAACACGTCCGTCCGCTTTGAGATAAAGAGAGGAAGTTGTTAGGCCAAGCAGCCACCAAAGAATGCATATAAAATAATTATAATATGCTAAGCTGCAGCTGTTGTTATCAGCATGTTTCGTCTCTGTTTTGTCCCCAGTTTCGCATGCTCTTCATTGGTATTTGTAGCGTATGCGCTTTGGGCAGCTTTAGTTGAGCTTCTGCGCAAGCTCTTGGTTTGGCGTTGGTTGTGATTTGGAGTTGATTGGAGCCGCATATATTAGGGTTAAATTGAGCCCAAAATAAATATATTGAAACTATAATTTGAAACGCGTAAAGTTATTCGGCTGCTATTAAAAACTATTAATAGCTCAACATTTGGTGACCCCTACGTGATTTCATCCCGGTTGATTATTGTGATCAACATTAAAAGTGCCAAGAAAACGTCCTTGTTGTTTTTACAAGTTGCATTTTAATCGAATAATGGAGTCTGGAGCTGAGACTATTGAAGCTGCTGCCGCAAAGCGGGAAAGGATGCTGTGGAGAAGAGCAGAGGTGACCTGCCAGGAGATGGAGGCGCTGCATCATAAAGTGAAGGCTGCGGCGCGGACTGAGGATTGTACCATTATGGCGCTGGAGTCATTGGAGAAGCGTTTGCATGAGCGGTTCACCGCGCTTCAAGAAGAATTGGAGGAGCTTAATTTTAGCGAGATCGTGAGTGATCTGTATTGGAAATTCTCGCAGCTGGCGACTGATGTGCAAGTGGAAATTCAGGTGGAGGTTGCCAAGCGCTCCATGAGAATCTCTGCCCACTCCACACTTCTCGACAGTGCCAGTGTATCGCCAATGCCATACAAGCCAGCTCCCTCCTTGCCACCGTTGCCGATGCCAACATTCAGCGGCGGCTATGCCGAGTGGCCGGATTTCCGCGCCCTATTTAGGACAACCATTGACAGCCACCCGCACTTGACCAAGATGGAGAAGCTCAGGTGGCTCATTTCCTGCCTGCGGGACTCAGCCCTGGAGACTGTGAGGGCGCTTGAGATTACCGACGCTAACTATGATGTTGCCCTCGACCTTTTGCGCAACCGTTTTAGCAACCGTCGGTTAATCTTCCAGGCTCACATCAACGAGATCCTGCAGCTAAGGGGGGTTGAGCCGGGATCCGTTGCTACTCTTCGAGAATTATCCGACCGATTCAATGGACATATGCGGGCCCTTATGAGTTCCGGGACGTCGGCCGAAATTCAAGGATTCCTCCTCATCCAGATCATCTTTCAAAAGATGAACCCTGCCACAAAGGCCAAATGGGCCTGCCAGAGACTCTCTGGCAGGAAGCACTGATGATAGTCTGCCAACTTGGGAATCTATGGCTCGGTTTCTGGAACAAAGGTGCCGTACCCTGGAGACGGTGGATTTGGCCTTAGCTCCGCATTTGTCAGCGAATCAAGCGGGCCGACGTAGGCCATTTAACAACCGATCATGCAAGCTCCTGAATGCTCCGCCTGCTTCATGTGCCCTGTGCGGCATCCTGGCACACGCTGTGCCTTCTTGCCCAAGGTTTCTCGCCTTGTCAGTTGAGGATCGATACGATGAGTCCGACGTCTTGCCCTCTGCTTTGTGTGCCTCAAGTCTCAGGATGCTCATCCTCCCGCTGCCCAACTTGCAATCGCCGACATCATGCGCTATTGCATCCTTGCGAGCGTTTATCTAGCGCCACTTCCGTTACTGCTTCTGGATCGAATCCGGCCAATGTAGCTGGTTGCGACCTCTCAGGCTCCTCCTGCTAATGCTCTTGTTGCACACGATCGCAGCGCTGAAATAGTGTTCTTGCCCACCGCCCACATTCTCGTCCGTGGCAGATCAGGAGCCTTTCTTCCTTGCCGAGCGCTACTTGACTCCGGCTCCCAAGTTCATCTCATCACATCACGGCTGGCCAGCCAACTTCAGCTTCATCGGTCCAAATGTTCTGTAGCAGTGACTGGCCTTGGAGACGCTGAGTTTACTACGGATGGAGCATCGGTTAACGTTTGCCTGAAGTCTCGCCTATTCACGTATTCCGTTTACATTGAGGCAATTGTGGCGTCTCACATCATAGAGCGTCAACCTGGCCTGAACTTATATGTGTCCAATTGGAAGGTTCCCGCCAATGTGGTTCTAGCTGACCCGGACTTCCACAGAGCTCAGCGTGTGGATCTGCTGATTGGCGCAAGCCTGTTTTTTGATCTGCTCTCAGTATGGCAAATCCAGCTAGAAGACGGTCTGCCTCTGTTGCAGAAGACACGTTTTGGATGGGTAGTTTCTGGAGGAGGTTGCACACCGGGAAACCCTCGCTTGGCCGCCTCATGCAGGATGATTCCTGCTGACTCAGCAAACTCTTTTGACGATCGCCTCGATTATCTTCTACGCCAATTCTGGGAAGTGGATGCCTGCACTGCGCCTATCGTTCAGGCTACTAAGGAGGAGCTCTATTGCGAGGCCCACTTCGTCATGCACCACGTCCGTCTTGAATCAGGTGCCTATTCAGTTCGCCTTCCAATCAAGCACAGTGTGGAGCTGTTAGGGGAATCCTACGCACAGGCTTTGCGGCGGTTCCATTCACTTGAGCGCAAGCTGGATCGTCATCCGAATTTAATTACCCAATATTCGTCTTTCATCAAGGAATACTTGGATCTGGGTCACATGTCTCTGGTGCCGCAGGAATTGCGAGGTAAGTGCCAGTATTTCCTTTTCCACCACTGCGTCCTGAAGGAAGAAAGTTCCACTACTAAGCTGAGAGTTGTGTTCGAAGGTTCGGCTGCTACGGCCTCTGGCTATTCCCTCAATGATGTCCGGTATGATAGTTTGATGCAGTGCATCCTCTGGAGAGATTCTATCCACGATGATGTAAAGGTTTTTAAGCTCGACACCGTGACGTATGTCACAAAGCCAGCGTCTTTTCTATCTGTTCGCTCAATGCAGCAGCTGGCAAAGGATGAAGGTGCCGGTTTTCCCGTTGGCTCTCGTGTTGTCCTCCAGGATTTTTATGTGGGCGACCTTATATCTGGTGCCCCAACGAAGACTAAAGCGCTTGAGATAATAGCTCAGACTACGAGCCTGTTGAACAAGGGTCAGTTTCAATTAAGGAAATGGTGCTCCAACATCCCAGAGGTTTTGGAAGGCGTACCCGAAAGTGATAGAGAGTCATACTTGAAATTTGACGATGGCAGTCCGTTCACAAAGACTCTTGGATAAGCATGGGATCCTTCTGCTGACCTGCTGCTGTTTTCCTTTGAAGCTCTTCAGCCCACCGCCTAACCAACCAGGAGATCTATAATATCTTCCGTCGCTCGGTTTTATGACCCAATGGGCTTTGTAGGTCCTGTCGTCACTACGGCAAAGATCCTATTACAGAAGCCGTGCCGAGAAAATTTGTGATGGGATGAAAGCCTTCCTCAATCTCTTCTCTCCGAGTGGTTACAGTTCTGTTCCAGTTTTGACCAAATTCAGCGAATTAAGTTTCCTCGGTTAGTCATTCCCTGCCAAGAAAGGCTGGAGGTCCACGGATTCTGCGATGCTAGCTTGGATGCGTATGGAGCTTGCGTGTATGTATTGTCAGGTTCTGATTGTCTTCTGTTAAAACTCAGACAATACCGAAGCTAGAGCTATGTGGAGCTGAGTTACTAGCAAGACTGATGGCTGAAGTTGCTAATCTTGGGACATATAAAGGAGATTATTATTGTTGGTGTGACTCCTTGGTTGCCCTATCCTGGATTCAAGATGAACCTGCTCGGTTTAACGTGTTTGTTTATAATCGCGTTTCTTCCATTCAGGAGCTCACCAAGGCAATGAAATGGCTTTATGTTCCTACTGCCGTCAACCCAGCCGATCTACTGTCAAGAGGTTCTCTTCACACTGAGCTATTAAAATCCCAGCTATGGTCCCAAGGCCCTCTATTTCTTCGTGGTTCCAAGAATGATTGGCCCATCGCTATTGTGGCCGAAAAATCAACCATCGAACTTCGCGCCAGGACTTTATTGGCTACGGCTCCACCTAGGGATATCGCCGCATTGTCAAAGTTTGCCAACTCGTTTCCCTCCCTACAGAGAGTGTTCGCCTACATTTACAAATTTTGCCGCCGCATCCGTCACGAAGGGATTTCTGTTCAGGATCTCAAAGGATGAACCCATCTGCTGTTGCGCGTCGTCCAGCTTACCGAGTTTAAGGAAGAGATAAGTTTACTAAAGTCACGCAGATTGGTTCCGCCCTCAAACCCTCTGGCCTCGCTTGCTCCCTTTGTGGATGATACTGGTTTGCTTCGTTTTGATGGGCGATTGCGGAACTCTGCGCTGGATTTTGACTTACGTCATCCGATCATTCTTCTCAGAGGCCATCCCGTCAGTTCGGCTATAGTGACTGACTTTCACGAGAAGAACCTGCATTCTGGCCCTCGGGCACTAATTGCGAAAATTAGTTCTCATTACTGGTCCATTGGTGGTAGGAAGACCGTTTCAAGGGTTGTGAACAAGTGCATACGCTGTTTTCGCTCAAAGCCTCGTCAAAGCATGTCATGGCGGATCTTCCCACCGAGAGAGTTGAAGGATTCCGAAGTTTTGATGTCACAGGTGTGGATTTTTGCGGACCGTTTCTCTACAAGGCAGAGACTCGGAATAAGGGCCCTATTAAATGTTATGTGAGCGTATTCATCTGCTTCAGTACGAAGGCAATCCATTTGGAGTTAGTTAAGGACCTTTCCACCGCTTCGTTTCTGAGCGCCCTCCAACGGTTTATTTGTACGCGACGTAAACCCAGGCAGATATGGTCGGATAATGCCACCAATTTTGTGGGTGCCAAGAATGAGCTTATGGAGTTGAAGCGAAGATTCCTCAGCCAGGTTCATCAGGCTTATCTGCACGATTTTTGCCTGTCTGAGTCTATCGAGTGGCGATTTATTCCTCCACGCTCTCCCCATTTTGGTGGTCTGTGGGAAGCAGCAGTGAAGACGGCTAAGCACCATCTGTATCGTGCAGTTGGTCCCGCAGTTCTTGGCTTCGAGGAATTAAGGACTTTGTTGCGCCGTATTTCCTCAATTATTAATTCTCGGCCCCTTATGTCGATTTCAGAGAGTCTCCTTCCTGCAACAGGTTTTCTCTGCTCGTTGGAAGGAGGAGTACCTCACGCTGTTGCAGCAGCGTTCCAAATGGCGCACCCCTGGCCCTGTAATTGCTGTTGGAGGCATAGTCCTGGTGAAGAATGAAAATCTACCCCCAATGAGGGGGCCTCTGGCCAGGATACTGGAGCTGGTTCCTGGGCGTGACGGAGTGAACCGTGTAGCCGTGCTCAAAACAGCGGTTGGAATGACTAAGCGTGCGGTGTCACGGTTGTGTCTGCTGCCTGTCAAGGATTCGGTTGAAGATCCAGCCTTCAACGGGGGGAGGATGTTGAGCCAAGCAGAAAAGTGCGAAACTGATTAAATAAATTACATATTTTATAAATCTGAGTAGCGGCGGCGGGTTATCGGCAGTTCTGGTTTTGTTTACTTATCCGTTCGTATGCGCTTTGCTGGTATTTGTAGCGCATGCGCTTTTAGGAGCTTTTTTGTAGAGCTGCTGCACACTAGTGGTTGCAGTGGTGTGCGTTCATATTGCTAAATTCATATTGCTAAGCTTTGCCACTTGTAATTTTGTTATTGATTTGAGCGACTGAAAATTGGGTTAGAGTTGAACCCTTGAAAATAAAGTTGAAGTTGGATTGAAATTTAACTCTGGAATTTTAATTCATTTGGCCGCTATTAAAAACTATTAATAGCACAACAGTGACACAATTCATAATATAAATATATATATATGGAGTTGCTCCAGACGGTTGTGGTGGTGAATAAAAAATAAAAATTAAAGAATTCTTCGCTAAAGAATTGGAAACGTCTTGTGCTGGAATATTGCAAAAAAAAATAAAAAAAAATAACATCATATATAAAAGTTCTAAAAATTTGATTATAAATATATGTGCTAACCTAAATGTACCGCCTGTGGACAAAATAAAAAAAAAAAATATATATATATTATTGCAATCACTGTCGCCCCCTACCCCTCGTTCTCGATTATACAAATCTTCCAAATAAATAATAAAGTGCAGCCAAAAATTAATTAATCAATTTAGATTATTTTTTTTGGTTAAATTTAATAAATTATTTATTATATTTAAAATAAGATTAATAAATTATTTTCGTTTTCGCATTTTCTTGAAATCAAAATTAAAATTTATTTAATTTTTCAACAACAAGAAAAATATTTAATAAAATTTATTTAACAAAAATTTAAATAAAATATTAAATCTTAAAAATTGCATTGTTTTCGTTTTTGTATTGAAAAAATAAATTTTTTCTAATGGAAAGTACTAAACAAAAACTTAATTCCAAGACTCTTATTGACTTAAAAAAAAGATTAAATGTCAAAGTTAAAAGCATTCGCCGGTTGGAGGAACGTTTGGAAGATGGATCACTTGAGGAAATTTCTAAAGCAAATGAGTTGCAAGACCAGATCGAGAAAATACATGAATTGGATGATTTCGGAGCCGAGTTGGAAAAATTAGGAATAACTAGCAAGGCAAGGATTATGTCCTTATGTAATGCTTTTAATTCACCTGAAGACTCCCGACCAGCTACTGCAATTTCTGCAGCCCCAACTCGAGCTCGACTTCCCAGTTTGGCATTGCCAAAATTCAGTGGAAATTATTCGGATTTAAAAAATTTCATAAGTCTTTTCGAGACATTAGTTGATAAAGATGTGAACATTCCAGTTATCGAGAAATTTGATCATTTCATTTCTTGCCTCTCTGGTGAAGCCTTAGGAACTATCAAGGCATTTGAAGTCACCGAGAGTAATTACGACAAAGCTATCGCTAGTCTAAAAAGAGTTTATAGTAACGAAAGCTCATCTTTGCGAACCAAATACGTGAACTGTTTAGCCTTCCGAAAATTTCTCAGCCATCTGCGTCGTCGTAAAGGAGTCTCATCGACACTGTGTCATCAATTTATGGATCACTATTATCCATAGGAGATGATACTAAAATTGCAAACTCAATGATTATCCATTTAGTTTTGAGAGAGTGGATCCAGTGACCAAGCAAAAATGGGAAGAGTCACTGGATTATGAGGAATTGCCGCTGTGGTCCGAAAAAAACCCAAAACAAGAAAAAACTGGGTTCAGCAAGCAATTGAATAGAACTTCGTTGGCTTGTTCTTCTACCAACGCCAAACCAGCTTGCAGTTATTGTAACGGTAACAACCATTTTTTGGCCCAGTGCAGTCCGTTCGCTCGCTTTGTTGTAATGCAAAGGTTCGGGTTTGTTAAGTCAGCCTCCCTATGTTTGAACTGTCTGCGAAAAGGTCGCACAGTAGCGAAGTGCAAATTGACCTGGTGTAAAATCTGTGCAAGATCGCACCATAAACTTCTGTACCGATTTACAGTGACTGAAAATAACTTAGCGTTACCACCACCTACAAAAAATCCTCCTCCAGTGTTAACGAATGATGGCCCTTCTACTTTACATGCTTTGCATGCGTCCTCTGTAGAAAGGGTTTTGTAAGCAACGTCGATCGTAAGCGTTCGAACAAAAAATGGTGAGCACATATTGACTCGAGCATTACTTGACTCAGGGTATGAATTGGGGGTATGAACAGGGGTCAAATGAATTGTATTACAGAAGATCTTGCTCAACACTTACAGATCCGTAGGGGAGGAGTCGGGCATCAACTTGCTTGGAATTGGTCAAACTAATTTACAAGTAAAGAAAATGATACACTCCGTGGTGAAGTCGAGAGTCAATGGTAGCGAGTTTCCGTTCGACTTTTGGGTTTTTAAAACAATTTCAGGCTATCACCCTGACCAGTCAGTCAACGTGAAAGATTGGACCCTACCACACAACTTGCCATTAGCAGACCCATATTTTTACAAACCTCAGCGGATAGATATGCTAATTGGAGCTGAGTCATTTTTCGAACTGTTGTCCGTTGGCCAAATAAAGCAAGGTCCGAACCATTCCATCCTTCAAAAAACTCTCCTTGGGGAAAAATATCTGGCAAATTCCTCAACTCCTCAACAGTCGGCCTCTAGCCTGAATTGCCAAGAAGAAATATTAGAGCCAATAGACAAAAACTTGAAAAAATTCTGGTCGTTGGAAGAAGTTCCATCTTCCATCAGTTCCACGGCCTCAAAGTACAACGACCAAACTTCGAGTCGTTTTTGATGCGTCCTGCAAGACATCCACACAAAAGTGTTTAAATGAGTTGTTGATGGTGGGTCCAACAATTCAGGAAGAGCTTTACTCAACTCTTCTTAGATTTCGGCTAAAAAAATTCGCTCTGGTAGCCGACACAAAAAAGATGCATCATCAAGTGATAGTAAATGAAGCAGATCGACGTTACCAGTTAATAGTGTGGAGAAAAGACCCGTCTGAGTCCTTGAAATTGTGCAAGCTCAACACCGTTACTTATGGCACTGCACCAGCCCCATTCCTGGCCATAAGGTGTTTGAAGACGTTGAGTGAATCCGCGAAAAATACATGAAGACAAGCAGGAAAGACAGTCAGGACAGACAGACATGACAGACATGACAGACATGACAGACATGACAGACATGACAGACATGACAGACATGACAGACATGACAGACATGACAGACATGACAGACATGACAGACATGACAGACATGACAGACATGACAGACATGACAGACATGACAGACATGACAGACATGACAGACATGACAGACATGACAGACATGACAGACATGACAGACATGACAGACATGACAGACATGACAGACATGACAGACATGACAGACATGACAGACATGACAGACATGACAGACATGACAGACATGACAGACATGACAGACATGACAGACATGACAGACATGACAGACATGACAGACATGACAGACATGACAGACATGACAGACATGACAGACATGACAGACATGACAGACATGACAGACATGACAGACATGACAGACATGACAGACATGACAGACATGACAGACATGACAGACATGACAGACATGACAGACATGACAGACATGACAGACATGACAGACATGACAGACATGACAGACATGACAGACATGACAGACATGACAGACATGACAGACATGACAGACATGACAGACATGACAGACATGACAGACATGACAGACATGACAGACATGACAGACATGACAGACATGACAGACATGACAGACATGACAGACATGACAGACATGACAGACATGACAGACATGACAGACATGACAGACATGACAGACATGACAGACATGACAGACATGACAGACATGACAGACATGACAGACATGACAGACATGACAGACATGACAGACATGACAGACATGACAGACATGACAGACATGACAGACATGACAGACATGACAGACATGACAGACATGACAGACATGACAGACATGACAGACATGACAGACATGACAGACATGACAGACATGACAGACATGAGAGACATGACAGACATGACAGACATGACAGACATGACAGACATGACAGACATGACAGACATGACAGACATGACAGACATGACAGACATGACAGACATGACAGACATGACAGACATGACAGACATGACAGACATGACAGATATAAAGCTTTCTACTCGTAAAATGGTGCAATAGTAAGTCTTCTCATTAAGACATGAGACACTGAAACACAAAGCAGAATTACATCAAAATTTGCCATCAAGTTGTGGTTTCTAAAACGGGAGGGCCTGAGTTCAAATCCTAGTTGAGCCAATGTTTCTGTTTTACTTTTTAAGCCCTTTTTTTATTTGGATTTTATTTTTTAATAAATAAACTAAAAGCTGAAAAGACATACTCCATATTTTTTAGGGTATTGACCAAATATATGCAGACTCCAAAAAGCAAAGTTGCCAATCAAATACACACATGTGAAGGTAAATGCAAGCTTCACAGGAGGCTGGAAAAAATTGGTAGCTGCACTTTCAGGACTATATCTTGAGTTAACGTAAGCGATAGTTAATATAAGCGATATATCAAAAGTTGCGTCATCTCAAAAGCTATCTCCACGTGCAATATAAAAAGGATCAAATGAGCAAAGGTATTTCAAAAAGTTGTAGAACAATAGTTGCTCATATGATAGTAACAAACATTTTTCAGGATGGTTAAGAAAAAAATAGTGCAAAAAGACAAACCGACAAACCGACGCAAACTGGCTTCATTTTGAAGAAGAAGAAAAAATCGGGTAACTTCTGAATAAAATGTCGATTGAGGTACCTATCGATATATAGCAACTACGAGAAATACGTGCACTCGGTTCAACTTTATAAATTCGAATATATTTCTATCAAAAGAACTTAAGCCTAGCTTATCTATTGCGGCGAAGCGGGGCGAATTCACGAGAAAGCGCAAGTGAGCTTTTCTTGCGCTCCCGCTCCGCCCTATACTAACTTATACTAGACTTCAATAAAATTCAAACTTAATATTCCACATTAATTCTACACCGGCCCCGTTGAAGGCCTCCATCAGGCTTCAACTATTGGCAGCTTGTGGACTGCTCTCCTGAAGTCTGCTCCTGCACTAGTCCTGACGTCGGCGACCCTGACCCGGCCCGCCTGTCGATAGGTGCCCGGGAGTCAACGCCTCGCCGTCGCTTGGGTCCTGACTGAGGGCGCCCAGGGGCCTTCGCGCTGCCCACCGCTCGTAGGAGTAGGTGCTTTGCAGACTTCACACCTGCATCCCATAGTCCGCCAATGTGCGGAGCCCGTGGCGGTATGAATGCAAATACGCATCCTTTTCTTGATGCTTATTGCCGCAGCTTGTCCGCCTCGTCCTCCGACGAAGTTCGTCGCGTTGTCGCAGTGCACGGTCTGCGGACATCCTCGGCGCCCAACGAACCTTTGAAAAGCCAATAGAAAAAAATCAGTTGACAAATCGGAAACTACTTCTAAATGTACTGCTTTAGACGAAAAACAAACAAAAAGGGCAATGTAAGACTTGTAGGGTGGTCTACCACGAATTTTCAGAGCACGAACTCGATCTACGGGTAAATCTCCCATGATTTGAGTCATCAGTTGAGGCTTACATTTAAAACAGCGTATGCATGACCGCACTATCTGACTGCTGACTTCCTGCGCGTTTACTATCCAAACGCGCTGTCGCAAGAGACTCACCAGTGCTCGTGGACCCACATGAAAATTCGACTCGTGCAAGTATCGGACAGAGCTCTGAACAAATTTAGAGCGCTTCGTCAACAATACTGGAAACTTGGCATCGTACGAAATAGGAGCATTAGCTAGTCGCCCCTCGACCCGCAACAACGAAAAAGTAAGCCCATCCTGAGAGGTTTCATGGACATACGGACTTAACTTCTGTAGGCTTGGGCTAACTAATTTTTAATTTCCTCCTGATACTCGTGCTCTTTGACTATCTAGACAATTTTATTAAAAGCTTCTTCATATTCGACAGGTGAAGGTACATTATCAGAAGTAACTACTAATTTTGTACACTTCTTTATAAAGCGGACCATGTAAACGAACACTCGCAGCAGTTTTAAGTGAGAGGAAAATCCTTCTAACACTTCCAACAAATATGAGGTAGAGACCATTGCAGTCAGACCGACTGCATTCTTCTTTGATTTCATCTGCAAGATCTCTGGTGACGGATCAAACCGGGGGCTCGTTGGCCACTTAGCTTCCGCCTCCGTTAAAAACGATGGACCTGTGAACCAGATTGATTCTATCGTTTCTTTTACGTCTCCACCTCTTGACACAATATCTGCCGGGTTCTGTTTAGTTGGTACATGCAGCCACGTGCTATCCTCTGACCACTCTTGAATCTCAGCAACTCTATTTGATACGAACGTAGACAACGACAATGGATGGGACCGAATCCAATGAAGACAAACTTCCGAATCTGTCCAATATACACTTCGTTCGATCGGTGCTTTGATAAAAGGTTTTATTTTGCGACAGAGGTCCGCGAGAAGGTGAGCGGCACATAACTCAAGACGAGGGAGCGTCTTTGACTTGTGCGGTGCTACTTTCGACTTTGCAGTGAATAATGAGACTTTACTACCTTTTGCAGATTTGCAACGGATATAGACGCAGGCTCCATAGGCTCTCATCGATGCGCCAGAGAAGGCATGAATTTCAATTGGTGACTGTTGGCACCTAGTGCCAAGACCTACTACCCAATCAAGATGCATCCGTGTTGGCACCTAGTGCCAAGACCTACTACCCAATCAAGATGCATCAGCAGGTCACGATATACAAGCATCAGACCTACTAGCCTATTAATAATGTAACTCTAAGCATAAACCAATACCCAACCTACTAACTCGGCACTAGTCGATGGCTCCGGAAGCAGAATCAGCGTGATCAGCGGGAAGAATGACCGACTGACCGAGGCAAGCCGAAACCAGCCAGCGAAGCCGAAATGCGTGTGGAAAGCAGTACGTGAACAAACAACCCCTGAGTCAGCAGACTCAGAGGTGGGTGACCCTGGCATTAACTTTAGTTTAGCACGTCCAGAACTTTGACCTTTCTTAGATTTAATGATGTATAATTTAGCATCTTATATAAGAGTTATTCTTATTATATATTATATACTATTATAAAGACTGTTCCGAAATCAGAGTCAATCGTCTCGTTACTCAGTGTCTGGACCACGGCACTTAAAATCAACCTACTTCGAGTGATCCTGTGTAAAACGGTTCACAAGTTGATCCCGCGGCATACCAGTCTACTTCGAGTGTTGCTCCCGTGAAACGGACCGCCAGTAGACCCCGCGTTCCCTAACTACTCCAAGGGTTGCTCCCGTGAAACGGACCACGAGGAAACCCCTCGGCATACCAGTCTAGCTCGAGTGTTGCTCCCGTGAAACGGACCACCAGCAGACCCCGCGCTATCTAACCTACTTCGAGTGTTGCTCCCGTGAAACGGACCGCCAGTAGGACCGGCCGATAAGGAATCAGCTGAACCACCATACCACCGGTACTTGAGGAAAACCACCCCAGGACTTCAAGCACATCAACTCCAGCCTGATCACCGCAAGCGTCTGGCCAACCAGGCCAACCAGTGCAGTCCCTTGTAGAATCCAGGTAAATTTAGTCAAGACTATTAACGGTCTTTGACTACGACTCCGGGACCTTTAGTCAAGACTATTAACGGTCTTTGACTACGGCTCCGGGACCTACCGATACTCCCGTGAGTTCAAGTTTGACGTAGTTGCCGCATAACGCTCTACGGACGAACATTTGGAGACCCCGACGTGATCCTTTAGGATCACAACTTGAACACAAACCTCAACGCAATTTAACTCAACGAGAAAAAAAAAAAAAAAAAACAAAAAAAAAAAAGGAGAGAAGAGAGATACATTGCAACAATGGGATCAGAATCAGACCCCGTAATCCAAATGCTCATTGATGAGCAAATTGAAAGCAACATAGCCATCCAAAGGCTAATAAGAAACTTCACTAAGGACTCCGCAGAGCGTAAACTCAAGGGAGGATACTTCGAAGAGAAACTCAGACAGCTCACTCACTCACGGACCCAGTTTAAAAAAAATGATGCCAAGCTCCAGGAGCTAGCACTAAGTCCTGAGAATGAGTATTTCACAAAGGCCAAAGCGCTAGAAGAGCTTGTGAAAAAATATGAAGCAATATTTTCGGATGGAATCCCATCAGTGTCAGGCCCGTCACAAAGGCCGCGGAAAACAGGCGAAAATCTCGAGCCAAAGGCACAATCATCACGAAGAAACGAAGGAGAAGACCTTCGATTAACATCATTAAAACGAAGACATGAAGGACGATTAGACGATATGGAAGACTTTCTGTGCAACCGCACCGAAGGACGGGAAGTGTCCACACGCGTCAGACAACACATGAAGGAGCTATGGAAGGAAATCGTCACGGGATACCATGATCTCATCGACCTGGAACCAGCCATAAAAAATGATGGGCACACCGATGACAGATTTCAGGTTGTACGAGCAGAATACTTTTCGTTTTTGAGCGAAGAATCGAAATCAACTTCAGCATCAACACAAAAACTCGCGATTGCACCTCCGTTTGTAATACCACCAGTAGAAATTCCAAAGTTTGACGGAGACTACCGGCATTGGCTACGATTCTACGAAATTTTTACAGAATGCATCCACGATCAAGACTACAGTGATGCAGTAAAATTCCGTCATTTGGAGAATCATGTAACATGTGAAGCACAAAACCTAATCGCAACTTCGATTGGCGGACAGACCAGTTACCAGGATGCATGGCAACGACTAAAGAATCGATACCACAATGAACGGCTGTTGATTAAATCCGCGATTCAAGAGCTTTTCGGACACCCTAGAACAAATGGATCAGCGGACCAGCTGCGCAGCTTACATGATACCGTGCTCCGAACGGTCGCCACTCTCGACGTACTCAAAGTGTCAACAGACAACTGGGACCCAATCTTGATACACATCATTGAGGAAAGATTGGATCCACACACGCTGTCAGCTCTAGAACTAGCCGTCACCGATCCAACCAATCGACCCAACCAATCGACAATCTCTGAAGCAGATGTTAGAAAACCTTGAGCGTCAGGCAACCAGTCAAGTAACAATGCAGAAAAATACGTCGGCTGCTCCACTTCGATCCAGTTCATCACGATTGGTGTGTTCATCCACAGCCCTGCTTACAGATAAGCCCGCCGTTCCGTTACCAACCGCCCAAGTGGCAATACATGGCCCAGCCGGAACCCATCAGCAATGCCGCACACTCCTAGATTCTTGATCACAGTTTAACATAATCACCAGAAGGATGGCTGACACACTTGGACTACAATTGGAGCCATTAACCCTGAACATCGCTGTACTGGGAGGAACAACAAGATCACAAAAAAGGGCTGTGGTGATCATTAACCACTGACTTCGAAGATCAAATCAACGTCGTTGTACTACCGGAAACAATGCCCAATCAACCATCCCACCCTATTCAAGCGCCCCTACCCTATTCAAGACCCTATTTCAAGAAATCCTAGAATCCTAGAACCTATTTCAAGAAACCTCAGTTGCGCTTAGCCGATCCTGAATTTACGCAGCCCCAGAATATTGATCTGTTGTTAGGCGCCGAAATCATCTCCCACCTTATGAGGCCACAACAGACATATTTGGGAGAAGGACAACCACTACTAAAAAATACCGCGCTTGGATGGATTGTGATGGGGCCAGTGGGACCGCAATCAGCTCCTACTATCAAGGCAGAACAAGGCAGCTTGGACACCGGAAGCTAGCGAGCCACGACAAAGTTTGATTGCATGCATCGGCAAGGAGCAAATAGTAAAATCCGGAAGAGTACATAGTTCTCCACTCATTGCGGATCAACAAGAAGCTAACGGGCCACGACAAGATCAACAAGGAGAGCCGCAGACGGACCCCAATCCACAAGCCCAAGGTTGTCAACTCACAACTGAAGAGCACAGAGTGAAGGGCCAGTAACCAAGGAAATTCAAGGAGTAGAAGTCACTTCCTATCTGGCATGGGTAACATGCATCTCCGAAAGGGAGTCCTGTATGCGCACTGACCAAAGAAAAAATGTGTAGTACTTCATGGGATGCCCAAGGAGAATGGTTACGAGGGCGCGCAACAAGGCGAAGGAGACAACAGGTCGGATAGAATTATCGTTGGTAGAGATCTCACGCACATGATTCAAAAAAATTTTTTTTTGTATTAACATTAGATTTTAGTAATTAGTTTTAAGATCCACAATATTTTCTAGCGCAAGGGTACACATCGGTTCACTAAGACGGTCCAACAACAACGCACAGACCCTATTATTGAGTACCTCAATGGGGGGGGAGAATGTTGGCACCTAGTGCCAAGACCTACTACCCAATCAAGATGCATCCGTGTTGGCACCTAGTGCCAAGACCTACTACCCAATCAAGATGCATCAGCAGGTCACGATATACAAGCATCAGACCTACTAGCCTATTAATAATGTAACTCTAACTCTAAGGTGGGTGACCCATCCTACTAACTCGGCACTAGTCGGAAGCTAGCGAGGAAGCTCGCGAGCCACGACAAAGTTTGATTGCATGCATCGGCAAGGAGCAAATAGTAAAATCCGGAAGAGTACATAGTTCTCCACTCATTGCGGATCAACAAGAAGCTAACGGGCCACGACAAGATCAACAAGGACGTGAACAAACAACCCCTGAGTCAGCAGACTCAGAGGTGGGTGACCCTGGCATTAACCTTAGTTTAGCACGTCCAGAACTTTGACCTTTCTAAGATTTAATGATGTATAATTTAGCATCTTATATAAGACTTATTCTTCTGAAATAAAGACAGTTCCGAAATCAGAGTCAATCGTCTCGTTACTCAGTGTCTGGACCACGGCACTTAAAATCAACCTACTTCGAGTGATCCTGTGTAAAACGGTTCACAAGTCGAATCCGCGGCATACCAGTCTACTTCTAGTGTTGCTCCCGTGAAACGGACCACAAGTAGACCCCGCGTCACCTTATTACTTCGCGTGTTGCTCCCGTGAAACGGACCACGAGTTGATCCCGCGGCATACCAGTCTACTTCGAGTGTTGCTCCCGTGAAACGGACCGCCAGTAGACCCCGCGTTACCTAACTACTCCAAGTGTTGCTCCCGTGAAACGGACCACGAGGAAACCCCGCGGCATACCAGTCTAGCTCGAGTGTTGCTCCCGTGAAACGGACCACCAGCAGACCCCGCGCTATCTAACCTACTTCGAGTGTTGCTCCCGTGAAACGGACCGCCAGTAGGACCGGCCGATAAGGAATCAGCCGAACCACCATACCACCGGTACTTGAGGAAAACCACCCCAGGACTTCAAGCACATCAACTCCAGCCTGATCGCCGCAAGCGTCTGGCCAACCCGAGCAGTCCCTTGCAGAATCCAGGTAAATTTAGTCAAAACTATTTACGGTCTTTGACTACGACTCCGGGACCTACCGATACTCCCGTGACTTCAAGTTTGAAGTAGTTGCCGCATAACGCTCTACGGACGAACAGTGACATTGGCTCACTCATCGCAAATCTCGGTATTGAGATAGTTTCTAACTGTGACAAGGCAAGCTGAATTTTTTTCCACGCGGTTCCCAAGTGCAGTGGAATCGACTCATCCCAATCTAGCTTATTTAGCCAAAGTTCCTGCAACAGCTCTGAGTCCGAAAGTGTTATTGGCTTAACCGTGCTCTCGGATGCAGTAACTTCAGGCGAGTTTGAAAACCACTTACTCAATTCAAACCAAGCGTTTTGAAGAACCTGAGTTACTTCAGACTTAATTGTCTTTAGTTCCTCCACGCAACCAGCACCCGTTAACATGTCGTCGACGTAAAAGTCAGACCCAATAACTTTAGCAGCTCGAGGGAATGCATTTTTCGCGGATTCACTCAACCTCTTCAAACACCTTATGGCCAGGAATGGGGCTGTTGCAGTGCCATAAGTAACGGTGTTGAGCTTGCACAATTTCAAGGACCACACTATCTACTGGTATCGCCGATCTGCTTCATTTACCATCACTTGACGATACATCTTTTTTATGTCGGCTACCAGAGCGAATTTGTTTAGCCGAAATCTAAGAAGAGTTGAGTAAAGCTCTTCCTGAATTCCTGAAAAGACGGGTCTTTTCTCCACACTATCAACTGGTATCGCCGATCTGCTTCATTTACCATCACTTGACGATACATCTTTTTTATGTCGGCTACCAGAGCGAATTTGTTTAGCCGAAATCTAAGAAGAGTTGAGTAAAGCTCTTCCTGAATTGTTGGACCCACCATCAACAACTCATTTCAACACATCTGTGTGGATGTCTTGCAGGACGCATCAAAAACGACTCGGAGTTTGGTCGTTGTACTTTGAGGCCATAAGACACACTGGTGGGGAATAACGTAGTGTGGAGAAGCAAGACGTCATTGCTTGCAGGGGACATATGGCCTAGGGATTCGTATTCTTCCAGAAATTCCAAATACATTTTCTTTAAGTTCGGATCTCGAGATAATCTTCTCTCGAGCTACAGAAATCGGCGTTTGGCTATCTCGAATGAGTTGCCCAAAACGCTTGGATCCGACTTAAATGGAAGTTTAACTTCGAATCGACCTGAAGGCAGTATTCTTGTAGTCTTCCGATAATGTTCCTCACATAGCTCTTGTTCTGGCGGCAACATCTTTTTAGAAGATGGAACTACTTCCAACAAAGAGAATTTTTTCAAGTTTTTGTCTATTGACTCTAATATTTCTACTTGGCATTTCAGACTCGAGACCGGCTGTTGAGGAGTTGAGGAATTTGCCAGATATTTTCCCGATACTATCCACCCAAGGAGAGTTTTTTGAAGGATGGGATGGTTCGGACCTTGCTTTATTTGGCCAACGGACAACAGTTCGAAAAATGACTCAGCTCCAATTAGCATTTCTATCCGCTGAGGTTTGTAAAAATATGGGTCCGCTAACGGCAAGTTCTTTGGTAGGGTCCAATCTTTCACGTTGACTGACTGGTCAGGGTGATAGCCTGAAATTGTTTTCAAAACCCAGTCGAACGGAAACTCGCTACTATTGACTCTCGACTTCACCACGGTGTGTATCTTTTTCTTGACTTGTGAATTATTTTGACCAATTCCAAGCAAGTTGATGCACGATTCCTCCCTACGGATCTTTAAGCGTTGAGCAAGATGTAATAAAATTCATTTGTGACCCTGAGTCATGTAATGCTCGGGCCAATATGTGCTCATCATTTTTTGTTCGAACGCTTACGATCGACATTGCTTACAAAACCCTTTCTACAGACGACGCATGCAAAGCATGTGAAGTAGAAGGGCTAAGTTATTTTCAGTCACTGTAAATCGGTGCAGAAGTTTATGGTGCGATCTTGCACAGATTTGACACCTGGTCGATTTGCACTTCGCTACCGTGTGACCTTTTCGCAGACAATTCAAACATAGGGAGGCTGACTTAACAAACTCAAACCGTTGCATAACAGCAAGGCGAGCGAACGGACTGCACTGGGCCAAAAAATGGTTGATAGCGTTACAATAACTGCAAGCTGGTTTGGCGTTGATAGAAGAACATGCCAACGAAGTTCTATTCAATTGCTTGCTGAACCCAGTTTTTTCTTGTTTTGGGATGCTAGTCTCTTCAGTGGACAGATGCTGGTATCTACGATTTAGTATTTTTTCGAAATCGGACCACAGCGGCAATTCCTCATAATCCAGTGACTCTTCCCATTTTTGCTTGGTCACTGGATCCACTCTACTCAAAACTAAATGGATAATCATTGAGTTTGCAATTTTAGTATCATCTCCTATGGATAATAGTGATCCATAAATTGATGACACAGTGTCGATGAGACCCCTTTAATTTAATTTTCGGAAGGCTAAACAGTTCACGTATTTGGTTCGCAAAGATGAGCTTTCGTTACTATAAACTCTTTTTAGACTAGCGATAGCTTTGTCGTAATTACTCTCGGTGACTTCAAATGCCTTGATAGTTCCTAAGGCTTCACCAGAGAGGCAAGAAATTTAGTGATTCAATTTCTCAATAACAGGAATGTTCACATCTTTGTCAACTAATGTCTCGAAAAGACTTATGAAATTTTTGAAATCCGAATAATTTCCACTGAATTTTGGCAATGCCAAACTAGGAAGTCGAGCTCGAGTTGGGGCTGCAGAAATTGCAGTAGCTGGACCGGACTCTTCAGCTGAATTAAAGGCATTACATAAGGACATAATCCTTGCCTTGGTAGGTATTGCTAATTTTTCCAACTCGGCTCCGAAATCATCCAATTCATCTATTTGCTCGATCTGGTCTTGCAACTGATTTGCTTTACAAATTGCCTCATCTAAAACCTGAAGCCTGCACTCTAGCTCGGATTTGTATAGAGGAAGTGATCCATCCTGAATGCTTTTTGTTATAAAAAATTATAAAAAATTTATTTTTTCTTTACAAAAACGAAAACAATACAATTTTTAAGATTTTAAATTTTATTTACATTTTTGTTAAATAAATTTTATTAAAATATTTTTCTTGTTGTTGAATTAAATTGAATAAATTTTAATTTTAATTTCAAGAATCTTATAAATCTTATTTTAAATATAATAAATAATTTATTAAATTTAACCAAAAAAAAAAATCTAAATTGATTAATTAATTGATAAACGAATTATTTGATAGTCGAGGCACAGAGTATCCAAAAAAATAGTTGGTCGCCAATGACACCGAAACCAATATGCACAACCAAATTGTAGGGAGCGCGTCACTTGGCGTTCCGTTAAACTATACGCGCCAAAAAGTGCATATACATACATACATACAGCAGCGGATAATGGTGGGAAAACGAGAATATTATCGCTGCATCTATTTGTATGTATGTATACCAAATATATATGCACCTTTATTTTATCTGTAATAAATAAAATAATTTTTGGCTGCACTTTTTTATTTATTTGGAAGATTTGTACAATCGAGAACGAGGGGTAGGGGGCGACAGTGATTGCTAATAATATATATATATTCTGTTTTTTTTTGTCCACAGGCACCTCCTGAACTTTTATATATGTTGTTATTTATTTTTGCTCTACTATTTTTTCTACGTACGTATGCGCCAAGAATTGAAAGGAGGGTGCAATATTCCAGCACAAGACGGATTTTAATTTGTCTTATCTCAACTTTCAATTTTTTGCACAAATACCTGGGGTTCTGCTTTCGGATCCTTTAATCCTGCGGCCACTATCCGTTGACAATCGATGCAGGTGCAGGGCATGGGGACGACAAATCCTTCCAGTAGCAGCTGGATTGGAGAAGTTTGTTTCGCGACGCGGAAAATTATTTAATTTTTGTTTGTGAATTCGCCACCATAACCGTCGCAAGCAACTCTTTTTTTTGAATATATGTATGTTATATATTGTTTATATATTTTTTTTGTGTCACTGTTTTTGTTTCTTTTTTATTTAATTATATTAACTACAGCCCACCCGGGGGCGCCAAAATGTTCACTGAGATTAGTTTATCTCGTCGCGAAAAAACGAAAGACAAAAGGGTGGCTGTAAAATTTAAATATAGCAACTACGAGAAATACGTGCACCCGGTTCAACTTATATTTCTATTATTATATTATATTTCGATTATATTTCTGTCAAAAGAACTTAAGCCTAGCTTATCTATTGCGGCGAAGCGGGGCGAATTCACGAGAGAGCGCAAGTGAGCTTTTCTTGCGCTCCCGCTCCGCCCTATACTAACTTATACTAGACTTCAATAAAATTCAAACTTAATATTGTACATTAATTCTACAGTTTCCATTAGTGATTAAAAATTTTTTTACTTTCACCCTAATTTCTACCAAACCAAATAACTTTTGGAATATGTTTCGACAAAAATTATCTAATTGAAACAACACCTTTCGATTGGTATATAATTCATTTAGATCGGTTGCCTACAGAAAAGTTTTAATTCTTCGGCTATAAAGAGTTTTCTCGCGCACGCCAAGGCATGCAGGTCGTCACCTGGTGGACTTCCGTCCACAGTGATGCGTGGGTGGCGCCACCTAGCGGACTGCGACTCAACTGCAAGGGTATATAAACTTCGGCTCCGCCCGAGCTTTCCTTTCTTGTTTTTTAAATAAGATTATTATATATTTTTGGCATTTTTTATTTATATTTCATTAGTTATTATTTTTTTTAAATAAACCTTGTTACCGGAACCTTGTTACGACCTTTACTTCCTCTAAATAATCAAGTTCGGTCAATTTTTGCGAACAACAGTAACACGCAAGTTGTCACAGTGATCACGTCCGGAGACCTCACTTAATAATTCAACCGGTAGTAGCGACGGGCGGTGTGTACAATGGCAGGGACGTATTCAGTCCGAGTTAATGACTCACAATTACTAGGAATTCTAAGTTCATGTGAACCGTTTCAGTTCACAATCCCAAGCATGAAAGTGGTTCAGCGGTTTACCCGGACCTCTCGGTCTAGGAAATACACTTTGATACTTTCATTGTAGCGCGCTTGCAACACAGGACATCTAAGAGCTCACTGACCTATTATTGCTTAATCTCATTATTGCTAGACGCAATTTGTCCATTTAATAAGCTAGTATTCTTATAAAGAAAACACTTATGTTCGGACCTGGTAAGTTTTCCCGTGTTGAGTCAAATGCTTTCGCTTAAGTTAGTCTTACGACGGTCCAAGAATTTCACCTCTTGCATCGTAATACTAATGCCCCCAAACTGCTATTATTAATCGCTCCATGAGAATCGCTGCCCACTTCTCGACTGTGCCGGTGTCTCACCCATGCCATACAAGCCAGCCACCGTTGCCGATGCCAACTTTCAGCGGCGGCTATGCCGACTGGCCGAATTTCTAAGCCCTTTTTAAGGACACGATTGACAGCACCAAACAAAAATGCCTTCAATCAAACAAAAACCAGCCTTCAATGCGCATACGCGGGCTCTTATGAGTTCCGGATCTGCTGCCGAGATCCAAGGATGCTTGATCATCCAGATTGTCCTTCAGAAGTTGGATCCTGCCACAAAAACCAAGTGGGACGCTCACCGGAAACAACGACAGCCTTCCGTCTTGGGAGTCGCACGACTTGGGGCAAAGGTGCCGGACTCTTGAATGCGTCTACTTTTCTTTGGCTGCGTATCCACCAGCTAACCAAGTGGGCCGAGGTAGATCTTCGAATAACCGATCTTCGTGTATGGTTATTAACGCCCATCCAGCTCTATGCGCCCTGTGTGGTGTTTTGGCGCAAGCCTACTTGTCCAAGCTTCATTGCCTTGCCGATTAGTCAACGGTACGACGAAGTGCGGCTGCTGACCCGCTGTTTTCTATGTGTGGAGGATAGTTATTTTGCACGCGGATGTTCAGCTTCTCGTTGCCCAACGTGCCATCGCCGACATCATGCCTTGTTGCATCATTGCGGGCACCTGTCAAGCCTTCACCATTTCCCACCAGTACGAGGCTTGGTTTCCACCGCTGGTATTGCCGTTGCTACATCACCTTCCCAGTCAATCAACACCGTCTTGACTCAGGATCGCCATATTGAAGTGCTTCTGGCAATCGCCAATATCCTCATCCGTTGTCGATCAGGTGTCTTCCTGCCTTGCAGAGTGTTATTGGACTCTGGTTCACAAGTTCACCTTATCTCATCGCGCCTGGCAAATCAAATTTAGCTTCGTCGCTCCAAATGTTGTGTAGCGGTCGTCGGTCTCGCCGTCACAGAGTGGTTCTGGACGCAATGGACTACCGCGGGAGGCTAGATTGCCCCATGCAGAAGGAGAAGCAGAAAAAAATCAACGTTCCGGACCCCCAGCACTCGTTAGGAAATCTCGATTCCCGCAGTGGTCTATTGGGGAGAGTAATGCATGGTCAAAGGTTTGGAAGGAGTTGATAGTTTAAGAGTACAAGGATCAAAAAGAAATTTAAAGGCTGCGAAAAAGTCTGGTTATTAACCCAAGTCTACAAAAGCTTTATTCGATTGTTCATGAAATCTCTGAGCCTGTTCGTTGTTGGTAAGGGTTACGTCATGTAATAAAGGGGATCCCTCGGGGATCCTCCTCTCAAATAAATAGCCCCGGACATCTAGGGACCGTATGCGGTGCCGACGATGCGCTTGGGCCGCCGCTTCTAAAAAGTAGCACCTACTACTGCACCTACCCACTTCCCATCCCTAAACACAATCTTGCACTTCCCATTCCAAAACACCATCTTGCACCGGGCCGGACTAAGGTTTCACTTCTCCCTTGCCGAGAGTCAGCATGGCTGGGGGCCTTGTATACAAACTCTGCCCACTCTAATACGGTGGGTTCAGGGTACCTGGTGAGAAAGGGTACCCCCTTTTCAAAGAAGCCTTACCCGGTTGCCACGGATCTCCACCCGAATGGACAATCACTTCTCCGCAAATCGTGGGACCAAATTATGAAGAAAACTGAAATTAACAACACAATTACAAACAAGGAGTCGAGATCTCCCAAAAAACCTGCAACACTGGCAATGACGAGTAAGTCTGGCCCAAAAACCAAGACGGTGCAGATGGCGAGTGAGCCCACCCGTCCGGCCAAGGAAGCTAGGCAGGGTCCGGGTAGACCCCTCTCCAAACTAAAAGTTTGCCAACGGTAAGCCACCCACTACCGCCACCATGGCGGCATCTCCCGGCCCAAGTGCCTAGATGCCTTCTTTCGGTGCAGGAGAGGGTAGCGAACCTGGAGGTGCCAGAGGGTAGCGAAATTGGCCAAAACAGATACTCTCACGCCGAAAAGAGAACTGTTGGACAGATTCTGCTCAGCCATGGAAAGCCCAAATCGGAAAAAACATCCACAGAAGTTCTTCCAAAATATGGAAGACGCTGAGATCCCTAGCTCTGGTATAGTATTTACTCTTGTTACTTTTCTTTTTGACCTGTTTTCTTAAAAGAGTTCGTTACTTTGGATTTTACCGTTTCGCTTTCTTTTCCGATTCGGCCTGGCTTCGTATTCTGGCTCGTATGCATGTTGCCAACAGTTCCTGGCCTGCTGTCAACAGTTGAACTTACGCGACCAAGTTGCCGCCTCCAGTGAAAGTGAATTCCAGTTTGGCGAATAGCGAAATCCCCAATTCACCTCGACAATTTAATTAGAATTTCACATGAAAAGTTTATTACGTCTCAGGGCAACTACTCTACATTTCGATTAATCTAGCTCGAAGCTAGCTGCCAGGAAGTGCGTTCAGGATTTTTGTTTTCCCACAGCACCTGCGGGTAACTATCACACAATATTGTTATAACCTTTTTTTAATATATATTTTAATTTTTATTTAATGTGTGACGTTATTTGGGGGTATTTGGACAAGGTCCCCTTGGAAATGAATAAAAAATAAGATTGGGCTTAACATATTAAATTAATAAAAGAAAATTATATAATAAAAACAGTTTGCCACTCGTTACTTCTTTATGGGCCTTTTCTTTTGTCTAGGCTCTATTTAATGGATTACAGTTGAAGTGGGAGTTGATCACGTAATGAGTCATTAAAAGGGGGCCCATAAAGTTTTGAAGTGATAACCATACAGGATAACCATTGTAGCTTTAACTAATTAAATTTTTTAAAGTAGTATTAAAAAAATATCAGTTAAGGACAAACTTGGAGAAAAAATAAAAATAAAAAGAAAGAAAAGCTAACTTCGGGCGGATCCGAAGTTTATATACCATTGCAGTTGAGTTGCAGTCCGCTAGGGGGCGCCATGCATTTTAAATTATTAGATACATAACGTATCGTATATAGTCAGCCGATCCTTATGAAATGTGGCACATCGAATTATTTTGCCCAAAGAGGCATCCGTTGAAAATCCCATCCTTCTAACTTGAAAAACAACGAAGTTATGGCATTTCCGATCAATCAGTTATATGGCAGCTATAGGATACTTATGTACTGCCTGCAACAGAAAGAAGGGTGTGTGCAAAGTTTCAACTCGATAGCTTTAAAACTGAGAGACTAGTTTGCGTAGAAACAGACAGACAGACAGACATGCGTGGCGCCACGCATCTTATAATATTAGATATATAGCGGATCGCATATAATCGGCCGATCCTAAAGAAATTTGGCAAATCAGATTATTTTGCCCAAAATAGAATCTGTACCAAGTCCCATCTTTATAACTTAAAAAACACCAAAGTTATGTCAATTTCGATCGTTCTATGAGAGAAATTTTTTACACAAGATATTTTGGTCAAATACAACATGTATGGAAGGTCTTAACCCTCTAACATAAAAAACACCAAAGTTATGGCATTTCCGATCAATCAGTTATATGGCAGCTATAGGATATAGTCGACCGATCCCGGCCGTTCCGACTTATAGAAAGAAGGGTGTGTGCAAAGTTTCAACTTGATAGCTCTAAAACTGAGAGACTAGTTTGCGTAGAAACAGACAGACGGACCGACGGACAGACGGACATGCTCATATCGACTCAGGAGGTGATCCTGATCAAGAATATATATACTTTATAGGGTCGGAGATGCCTCCTTCACTGCGTTGCACACTTTTGACCAAAATTATAATACCCTCTGCAAGGGTATAATAATTGTTTTGATTGCTTTGGTAAAATTAAAAAGAAGTAGCAGAAAACAAGGCGGATCGGACAGATATCTTACTCGATTGCTGGATCTAAAGCGATTGTTGGATAATGTATAAATCAGACAATAAAAATAAAAAGTAAAAGAAAATAAGAAAAGAAGTATGACTAAATCGTATCTGCTGAAAGCCATTTTAACATTTTTGGGGCAGACAATCCTTTTGGGTCAGCGATTGGGGAAAAAGCACTTTATCTTGCTCGGCACAAATTATGTATTAAGCGCTTTAAAATCATTTACCATCGAAATCAAATATAATGAATTTTTATTTGATTTTTCTTTGGCACGAGCAGGCAAGTGACCTTAAGCTGGAAATTGAATAGAATTCGGACTCACATTCACTGGAAAATGTCTGAGCAATAATTACGTAAGAAAAACGGAGAGATAGGAAGTTCAATAGCTTTGATAGAACTTAATTGAACAGACAAGGAATAAGGTCTTTCACCTTTGTGACACATGTCCAAAAATAACATCTTAATTGCAATCATCACGAAATTCGTTGCCGCCTCTAAAAAGTAGCTCCTACTACTGCACCTACCCATCCCAAAATACCATTTTTCACCGGGCCTAGGTGAGGACTTAGGTGTCACTTCTCCCGTGCCGAGAGTCAGCCTGGTGGGGGGCCTGGTATGCAAACTCTGCTTACTCTAATACGGTGGGTTCAGGGTACCTGATGACGCCCTATTCAATGAAGCCTTCAATATCGCGGATCTCCACCCGGATGGACAATCACTTCTCTGCAAATCATAAGATATACACACACAAAATCAAGGAGTCGGGATCTGCCATAAAACCCACAGCTCTGGCAATGACGAATGAGACTGGCCAAAAATCGAAGACTCCGCAGATGGCGAGAAAGGGCGGTCAATGCCAAGCCACCAACTACCGCCAGCAGGGCGGCATCTCCCGGCCTAAGGGCCTTGGTGCATCCTGCAGTTGCGGGAAAGCGCAGCGAACCACAAGCGGTTGGCAAACTTGGCATAAATAATTACGCCGAAAGGATTCTTCAGATTCGGCAGATTTTTCGCAGCCACGGTAGAGCCAAATCGGAGAAAACCTCCGCCAACCTCCAAGAAGGTGGAATATGGCATAGGAGGCCTTCAACTATATGGCATGACGCCAAGACCAACAGCTCCAAAACAGGAGCCAAAACCACACCCCAAGAGGGAAAGATCCCAGGATATGCCGGGAGGACCAATGGCGAAGTGGTTACGAACACAGCCAAAGCGGTCCTTCGCAGAGATCGCAAAAAGCCGCATCCTGCTGCCGGGTTATCGACAGGGGTAACCCCGACGGTAAAGCCCCAAGGTATAAGTGGTGATGGGTAGAAGCAGCCCTAGCAGAAAAATGGTTTGGGCTCCTGGCACGGGAACAAGGACCACCTCCTGTCCTGATCGCAATGTTGAAAGTTGAACTGTCATATGTAAGGCAGCCACCATTGTAAGGCAGCCTCAGCTGCATTGCTGCTCCATCTGGCTGAGGATGGAGCCGACATAGTCCTAGTCCAGGAATCATGGAAAGCAGGAGGTAGGGTTTCTGAACTAGCGAACAAGGAGCACAAGCTATTAATAGCTAACATTGAAGGTAACATTGAAGGTATGAGACTTAGCCTTAATTAGACTTAAAGAATATTGTAAAAATCGGAGACATTTTGATCGTTGGAGCGGCACCATTACTTAGGAATCTGAAGATATTTGGCTAAAAGGAACCAAAGGATGGAAAAATGCAAAAGGATTTAAAGGAAAAAACATCATACGGGAAGAGCGTAATACAAGGAGGAGATACGAAAAAACACGTCTGAGTGAGTAGAGTGTGCACAATGGTACGTGGAGGACTAAAAAAAAAATCAACAAAAGAATAGCCCGCATAAAGTGGCTGCTATTTGCTCAATCAACACCGCCCGCATGGACGACGGCGCAAAAGCTATATAACGAGAAGAGAAACCCTCCAAAACAGAGTACCACAGAGCACAACTCACTCGGAAAATCAAATAAAAGTGATAAACCAAAAACTAATATCGAACCAAAATTTTTCCAAGCCTTTTTTTTCCATGCACTGCGTTGCATATTTTTTTTTTGATTGCACTGCGATGCAGATTTTTTTTATATCCATAATATAATATTTTTTAAAATTGAGCGGTACCTTTTCTGCTCGATTAGACGTGTAGCCTGTAAAGCTACACAAAAAACTAGGTAGGAAGCTTCTTAACTTAATTGCGCAGTAATGCGATAAGTAAAAAAAGTGAATTCCACTGCCAATGTCATCAACAAGGTAGAATCTACCAATGTTGATCTATATTGGGTACATGTACTTTTAGTAATCCTTGTCGTTATTATGTGCGCCGCTGTTTTTATAAGATTTTATAAGATTCCTCTCACAAAGTACGGCTAAACTATATAAGTCACTAACCCAGAATAGACCTATCCAAAAGAACACGGTTAGGAAGCATGTTGAAATATTTGTAGAGTGCTTTAATGAAGCACGAATGCTAATACATAATCACAGGGAACATAATCACAGGGAAAGGTTAAATCACGATCACTGTTCACAGGTATCGAAACTTTTGATTCGACTACGATCTAATTTAATATTTGTTAAACAAAAGTACAGTTTAGAAATATCGGTACCAACCGTTCTAAACACCCCAATAGCAGTTGACACTGCACCTGACCCAGAATCAACAGAAGCGAATAAATCAGAGTCCGAAGAGCTTCCCAAAGTAAACCTCAAAATAGAGGATGAAGATTTGAATAATCTCACTATTCCATCGGTATACACTAATCTGGACAATTCAACAGATTCAGATACCTCCAGTGTGATAGAAAACAAAATAATTAACTTTGTCACAATGGCACAATCAAATATTGATTTTATTAATACAGCATCCAAGCTTATACCAGTTTTTGATGGTAAGGCTGAAAATTTAACAAGTTTCATTGATGCTTTGCCAATAATAGAATCAATAAAAGGCGAGCACGAAGAATTAGCTGTCTCCATAATAAAAACAAAGCTAAAAGGTCAGAAATCTAATCGGTAATGAAACAACAGTTACTGAATGGATTTGTAAACTAAGAGGCAACGTCAAAGGCGAAACTGTAGAAGTATTATCAGCGAAGCTGATGAACCTACAGCAGCGCAATAAAACTGCTAACCAATATACGCAAGAAATTGAGCAGATGACGAAAGCCTTAGAAGGTGCATATATAACGGATGGTTTACCTTTAGAGCTAGCCAGAAGTTATTCCACGCAGCATGCAGTCAAAGCAATGACTAAAATTTGCACAATCGATAAGGTAAAACTTATCATGCAAGCTGACACCTTTAGTACTAAGAACGATGCTGTTTCCAAATTTGTCAATAGTTGCACCGAAGCAACTGGACAGTCAAATACTGTCCTATATTTCCAGAATTATCCACAGCGCGGCTCAAATCGCGGACGTGGAAATTATAGAGGTAATTCTCGTGGTAATTACAATAACTACGACAACAATTACCAAAATAACAACAATAACTACAACAACAATTACCAAAATAACAACAATAACTACAACAACCAAAATAACAGGGGAGGACGAGGTCAATGTAGAGGAAACAATAGAGGCGGTGGAAACTCGTACCAAGGCCCCAATGGCAATAATGAAAGCAATGTCAGAATTACACAAAACACTAACCAAAACACTTCGGGAAACTCCCAAAGCCCTTTAAATACTCAATAATAAAAGAAGTCAGAGTTCACACCATTAATCTCAGCCAAAATATATTCGTTTCATTTTTCAATGTACTGGAAAAGAGCTTATCTTTTTAATAAATACAGGTGCAGACATTTCCATTTTAAAAGAAACTTCGGATGACTTCCAAAACATAAAAGATGATCACATCATAGACATAAAAGGCATAAGTCAAGAAATAACCAAATCCAAAAGTTTAGTTTCTTTGGAGATACAGACAACTAAATACATAATTCCATACGATTTTCATATCCTAAATTCACATTTCCCAAGTCCATGCAATGGAAAAATAGGCATCGACTTTATAAAAAAATTCAACTGTCAATTAGACTTTAAGCCATCGGAAGAGTGGCTTTAATTTATATAATATATTATAACTTTATAAAAAAATTCAACTGTCAATTAGACTTTAAGCCATCGGAAGAGTGGCCAACAATTTAAAATTTCTAATTCCAATTAATACTTCTGCCAGCAAGATCCCAAGTTATTCGGAAAATTGAACTAAATTTAAAAGAAGACAGTGTATTTATTCCAAATCAGGAAATTCAGCATGGCATTTATATTGCAAATACCATAGCAACATCTAATAATGCCTTCATAAGACTAATAAACACAACAAATACCGACCAAGTAGTCAGTACTTGTTCAAGCATTGAACACGATAAAAATTCCAAACATAGAATGTAGGAGATCGGACCCATGTGAATAAGTGATTAACAGCATGGGTTGAAAGACGATCTCCTGCAGTCTAACCAAATGTTTATGAGGTGCACTTGAGGCACTTAAGAAAGGGTCACATAGCATGTCAGCGAGCAGTCCGTTGATAAGTAGTTTTAAATAGATTTAAGATTTTCATGTATCTTTCTTGTAAGAGAAGTGTGTGAAATAAAAACAGTTTTAAAACAGAACTCATTGGAGTATCACGAGTATTTACGGGGCTCCTCTTAACATTTGGTCCATCGAGACACCCTGACGTTTTCCCCCCTGTGGTAAGAGACTCAGGTTTAAAAAACTGGCACCTATAAGTGGCTGTAGAAAAAATTAAAATTCTCAGCCCAAGGTAGCTAAAAAAATAAGGCTGCGATCTGAGTAAAAAAGAGCTCAGTTTAAATATCGTAGTCCTCTGTTGTTTCCCCCCAAGAGGTAAGGAACACAGAGAATAAAATAATAAAAATGCCAATGAGCATAATCGAATAGAAAGGAAATACAAAAATAAATAAATATTTCCTTCTATCGTGTGTTTTCTGGAACGACACCAGAATAATAAAAATATATAAAATATAAAAATTTTGTGTTGGCGTATCCGAGGCCCGACATCGGAAAAGTTTAAAAGAAGAATAAAAGTGTAAAAGTTTAAAAGAAAAGTAAATTGTGGACAAACAAACTTAAAAAAAAAAAAATAAAACATCAGTCACAGCAGCAGCAGCACCCCAAGCAGCAGCAACATCCGCAGCGACACCAACATCAACAGAAAATAAGCACCCCAAGCAGAAGCAACATCCGAGCAACATCAGGAGCAATATCGGCCGAAGCAAGTCATCCACGCAGAAGCAACATCCGAGCAACATCAGGAGCAATATCGGCCGAAGCAAGTCATCCACGCAGGAGCAACATCCGCAGCGACACCAAGGTTAACAGCAACATCAGCCAGCAGCAGTGACAACACCCCAAGAAGAAGCAGCATCAACAGCGCAGCGACAACAAACAACAGCAGAAAATATATTGATCGGCAAGTTTGGTCTTTTTGTTTATAACTTAAATATAATTTTAATTATATTATTTTAATTAATTAAAAAAAAAAAAAATCCAATATGTCGACAAAAGAAAAAATCGCGATAATAGAAGACCAGGTGCGTCTCACCCGGCAAGTAGATGCGCTTCTCGCAAAAAATTCTTATGTAGAAGAAGATAGGGAATCACTTACGAACATCGAGCTTAGAGCCTGCACGAACCATAATCATTTGGTTCAACTTGGTGCTGTAGAGCACGAATATTTTACTAAAAAACATTTCGATAGCATGCTATCAAAATTCAAGTCCGCTAAGGAAAAAATTAAAAATATTATTGGCCAGGATGAGCTATTTTCTAGGCTTGAGGGTGCCTTAAAGAATCTCGAGGATTACCTCGAGCAAACGTATATAGAAATCCAAGAAAGGAAAGCTGAGACCTTTCCGATAAGAATTAAAAAATTAAAAATGTTTCTCAGCAGAGTAGAAACAGTGTCCGATCTTATAAATATTGAAGGGCTAAATAATAAATATATGCCCAAAATAATAGAGCTCAGAGAAGATGTGGAAATACACATTGAGCTCATGAACAATAAAACCCAAGTGGGTCGATTAGAAAAGGTAGAAGGTAGTAATCCTAAAATGGACGAACTACCTACCCTACCAAAAATTGAGGTTCCCAGTTTCTTTGGAAACTCCAAAGATTGGGACCATTTTTATGAATTATTCAAGGAGCTAGTGCATTCAAGAATGGATTTAAGCCCATCCTTGAAGCTAAGATACCTTAAAAGTGCTCTAAAAGGGGAAGCACGAAATGTGGTCTCCCATTTATTGCTTGGCTCAGGCAATAATTATGATGCAGCCTGGGAGTTGCTCATAAAAAGGTATGAAAATAATAGAAAGATATTTTCAGACCAATTAAATCGCCTGATTGAGCTTCCAAAAATAAATTTGGACTCATATAGGCATTTAAAAAATACAATTGATTCTATAAATGAATCAATTTATATGATGCGTCTTAAAGCAAATCTGACTGAAGAATCAGATTGCATTTTTGCGCATATTATTTTAAAGAAATTTTCTATTGAGGCTCGTCAACAATATGAGGGCCAAGTTAAAAAGTCAAATGACATTCAAAATTTGAAAGATGTCATAGAATTTTTAGATCAACGGCTTAGTTCGTTGACATCAGTTGGAAATGAGTTGCCAACTAGAAAAATAATGCAAAATAGTCACACAAATAACCAAGCTTGCCCGATGTGCAAAATGCCCGGGCATCAATTAAGTTTTTGCTATAAATTTAAAGCATTAAGTCCGCAGGAAAAAACAAATATGGTTAAAAAATTGAATTGGTGCTACAGATGTTTAAAGCACAGTTCAAACTCAAAATGTCCAAGCGAGCTAGTATGCTCGTATTGTCAAAAACTACACCATAGCATGTTACATTTTAAAAAAGAGAATGTAAATACATGCATGACCTCTGAACCAGCGTTGTTGGCCACGGCGTATGTTCAGATTAAAGGTCAAGATGGTGAATTCAGGAAATTTAGAGCATTGATTGACAATGGGTCACAAAGCACTCTAATTTCTGAAGAAGCGGCACAAAAACTTAAGTTGCCAAAAATAAAAGCGCACACTGAAATAAGTGGAATATCAGCAACAGGTGCCTGTGTTTCAAATCACAAATTAAAATTGACAATCAAGAATAATTCTAAATATTCAAAAGAAGTGAGCACAAACGCAATTGTTTTGCCAAAATTAATGAAAAGTCTTCCCACAAATAAAATTTTTATAGAAAAGTCGGATTGGAAAGGATTCTATTTAGCGGATCGCAATTTCGACAAACCTGGTCGAATTGACCTGGTAATTGGTGCGGATTTATATCCACAAATTTTGCTGCCGGAGATAACCAAAAAGGGTATGCTTCTTGGGCAAAAAACTATCTTTGGATGGACAGTGTCAGGATGCACGAAATCCAGGGGTAGTAATTCAATCGTAGCAACCAGTATCGTGCTGAAACAAATGGACCGATATTGGAAGGTAGAAGAAGAGGATAGCAATGACATAAAAACAGAAATAGGTAAAACTAATTTTAAAAAATTTACTAAAAAAGATGATAGTTGCCATCCAGCGAGGTGGCCTCTAGGAAAGTCAAGAAGCATTAGCTTCGGCTTATATAGGAGAAATAAAAGAGATTCCGAAAATAGCTTGGGACCCTCTAAAGCCTCCTGTTATGAATCATACAGCGGAAATAGCTCACCTGGCCAAACAAATAGAAGATTTGAAAGCAAAAAATGTAGAATTGAAGAATATCGACTTTCATCATGTGTCAGGTCATAGCTCCTTAATTTTGGTAATGATAATCATAACTGTACTTATTATATCCTATTTAAGAAAATTAATGTCGAAAAGACAATTGATGGCTATAGCATTGTCAACCTCAATGCCGAATGATTAAAAAAAAAAATGTTTATTTTATATGTTTAATGTATAATGTAATGGTTTTATACATATAATTAAGTAATCAATCAAATAAAAAAGAAAAGCTACATATATCTAAAAATAATAAGAAACAAATAAGTACATTACAGTCCACTAAAATATCGAATGAAAAAAGTTTTCAAGATGTCCACTAAAATAAAAAAATTAAAAATATATATAATAATACAGTCCACTAAGAAATCGAACAGAAATAATAATTAATTTAAAAATGTAAACACAAGTCAAGCACTTTTGTGGCCCCTTGCAGGATGTTCAAACATTAAGTTGAACATGGGAGCTAATAAAATAACTTAAACAATGTTAAAATTTTTAAAATATGTAATAGAATGATATAATTAACAACATATTGTTATCGAATAATCATAATAATAATATTTTTTAATATTGAAAAAATAAATTTGTAAATTTAATACAAAAGCGGAAATACACATATACATATATAGTCCGCTATCTAGCGTTATCAATGGACAATATAATGAATTTAATATATATAAAATGTACACCTTTTTTGTGGCCCTTTGCAGAATGTTCAAGCATTGAACACGATAAAAATTCCAAACATAGAATGTAGGAGATCGGACCCATGTGAATAAGTAATTAACAGCATGGTTTGAAAGACGATCTCCTGCAGTCTAACCAAATGTTTATGAGGTGCACTTGAGGCACTTAAGAAAGGGTCACATAGCATGTCAGCGAGCAGTCCGTTGATAAGTAGTTTTAAATAGATTTAAGATTTTCATGTATCTTTCTTGTAAGAGAAGTGTGTGAAATAAAAACAGTTTTAAAACAGAACTCATTGGAGTATCACGAGTGTTTACGGGGCTCCTCTTAACAGTACTAATAACCTAACATATGAATCACTTTCGAACTACAATGTAGTCAACACAAATTCAGACAATAGAAAAAAATCCGTACTATCACCACTTTCAAAAAACTTCCCTCCACAGTTCAAGTCACAGCTTTCTAGCTTATGCACCCAGTATAGCGATATATTCGGATTGGAAACCGAATCAATAACCACAAATAATTTTTATAAGCAGAAACTGAGATTAAAAGATCATGAAAAAAAAGCAAGTAGGTAAATTAATCTCTGACGGGATTGTCGAACCGTCAGTATCTGAATACAATAGCCCATTGTTACTTGTTCCTAAGAAATCATCCCCCGTGTCAAATGTAAAGAAATGGCGATTAGTAATTGACTACCGCCAGATTAATAAAAAATTACTATCTGATAAATTCCCATTACCTAGAATTGATGACATTTTAGATCAACTAGGTCGATCAAAATACTTTTCATGTCTTGACTTAATGTCAGGATTCCATCAAATTGAACTAGAAAAAGGTTCAAGAGATATAACGTCTTTTTCAACGAGCAACGGCTCATATCGTTTCACGCGATTACCCTTCGGATTAAAAATAGCCCCTAATTCGTTTCAGAGAATGATGACTATTGCGTTCTCTGGTCTAGAACCTTCTCAAGCATTCCTTTATATGGATGACTTAATAGTAATTGGCTGATCCGAAAAACATATGCTTAAGAACTTAACAGATGTTTTCGAGAAATGTAGGAAATACAACCTAAGGTTACATCCAGAAAAATGTTCATTTTTTATGCATGAAGTGACTTTTCTAGGTCATAAATGCACTGATAAAGGAATACTTCTAGATGACAAGAAATACGATGTCATTATGAACTACCCAGTTCCGCACTCAGCCAGTTCCGCATTTTGTAACTATTATAGACGTTTTATAAAAAATTTCGCCGACTACACACGGCACTTCACGGCACAAAACAAGATAATGTAAAAAGATTGTTCCTTTTAAATGGACGGATGAGTGTGAAAATGCATTTCAATACATAAAAACAAAACTTATGGAACCTACCTTGCTACAATATCCAGATTTTACTAAAGAATTCTGTATAATCGTATACGTAAGCAAGTAAGCAAGCATGTGGAGCGGTTTTAACTCAAAACCATAATGGTCTCCAACTTCCCATTGCATACGCATCAAGAGCATTTACAAAAGGTGAAAGTAACAAATGTACTACTGAGCAGGAATTAGCTGCAATTATAATTGGGCGATATTACATTTTAGACCATATATATATGGAAAACATTTCTTAATAAAAACAGACCACAGACCTTTAATATACCTTTTCTCAATGATCAATCCCAGTTCAAAACTGACACGTATGAGGCTCGAACTAGAAGAATACGACCTTACAGTCGAATATTTAAAGTGAAAAGATAATTATGTAGCTGATGCTTTATCAAGGATAACCATCAAAGATCTACAAAGTATAACTAGAAATATATTGAAAGTCACTACCAGATATCAAAGTAGACAAAAATTTCGCGCGGAAAATCAAAAACAAGAATTACCTATGCAATCTTTAAATAATGCTTCTAAGCCGCATACGACGCCAACGTATACGACGTCATAAACAATGATGAAGTACGTAAAGTAGTGACCTTGCCGATAAAAAATACGTTATGTTTATTTAAACAAGGCAGAAAAATTACTGCAAGATATGATGTTAGTGATTTATATACTAATGGAGTTATTGACTTAAATAAATTTTTCCAAAGGCTTGAAATGCAAGCCGGTATACATAAAATCAGCCAACTCAAAGTGGCACCGTGGGAAAATATCTTTGAACATACTTCAATAGATAATTTTAAATTAATGGGCAATAAAATCTTGAAAACATTAAGAGTAGCGCTACTCAACCCGGTGACCCAAATAACAAATTTAAAAGAAAAAGAAGCAATTTTGTCTACATTTCATGATGATCCAATTCAAGGAGGTCTTCAATAGATAATTTTAAATTAATGGGCAATAAAATCTTGAAAACATTAAGAGTAGCGCTACTCAACCCGGTGACCCAAATAACAAATTTAAAAGAAAAAGAAGCAATTTTGTCTACATTTCATGATGATCCAATTCAAGGAGGTCATACTGGCATATCAAAAACTTTTGCCAAAGTAAAAATACTCTATTACTGAAGAGGCATGTCTAAAGATATAACTGAGTACGTAAGAAAATGTCAAAAACGCCAGAAAGCCAAAATAACTAAACACATAAGGACTCCTTTAACAATTACAGACACACCAATAAATGCTTTCGACAGAGTGATAGTGGACACCATTGGTGCACTGCCAAAATCAGAAAATGGCAATGAGTATGCAGTCACTTTAATATGTGATTTAACTAAGTATTTAGTTGCCATACCTGTTATAAATAAAAATGCTAATACTGTCGATAAAGCAATATTTGAATCTTTTATCCTGAAGTACGGTCCAATGAAGACGTTCATTACGGACATGGGAACAGAATATAAGAATTCAATTATAGACGATTTGTGCAAATATTTAAAAATGGAAAATATTACATCCACAGCACACCACCACCAGACAGTTGGAACAATAGAAATAAGTCATAAAACTTTTAATGAGTACATACGACCTTACATTTCGGTTGATAAAACTGATTGGGACGTATTGCTTCAATATTTTGACTTTTGTTTCAACACGACCTTATACTTATTGCACATACTTATTGTCCATATGAGCTAGTATTCGGTAAAACAAGTCATTTACCTAAATATTTTAATAGCATAGATAGTGTAGAAGCACTATATAATATAGATGACTATGCTAAGGAGAGCAAGTATAGATTAGAAGTAGCCTATAAAAGAGCTAGAGTTATGTTAGAAGCAAATAAGAATAGAAATAAACTACTATACGATCATAAAGTAAGGGATATATATATATCAGTAAGTGACCAAGTTTTATTAAAAAACGAGACAGGTCATAAGTTAGATCCTAAATATACAGGTCCGTATATAGTAACGGAAATATGAGACAGAGATAACATAGTAATAACAAATAACAAACATAAGAAACAAACAGTTCATAAGGATAGATTAAAAATCTTTATTTCATAAATTGCACTTAGTATGGCCGTACAAAGGCACACTTCTTTTAATAAATTCAATTTCTTTGATTCTAATAACATAATAAAAAAAAAATTTTTTAAAAATAGAAAAAAAAGGGATTAACTAGAAATTTTTATTATAAAAATATCTTCATTACATTAAGTTATTTTTCAAAATGAGGGAGATGTAATATGCACATATATTGAATACCCACTATACCGAAAGTACTTAAAGGGTACGTACTGTAACACTTTGTTGCAGTGTTTACATATTTCAAAGTCCCGATCATAGACCCTAAGTTGCCGAAATATGAACCGATCGCTATGGCTTAGCCCGCACTCAGGAAGTGCTAGCGTCGGCATAATTGTAACGAACGGACAGCATATGCATACCCCCTCGCGCCTCCACTCGAGAGTGCATAGCAATATATATATGTTCATTCCATTATACATAAAAATATAGATACATAGCCGTCCCTCTGCCGCTGCCTGCGAGCATCGCACCTATGAGACTTAGCCTTAATTAGACTTAAAGAATAAAGGCACCATTGCTGCTCCAACCAAATAAAATACAAATATACAAATCTAAACTAAAAGAATGGAATTACTTAAATTACCCAAATACAACGACAAAGATCAACGAGGAATATACATCACCTTAAATTTTTTTGCTCCATAAGTACCAAACGACTCCTATCCAGCTACTGTCGTCTTAAATGGCCTATGAGAGGCCGGAACCCCCCTGTCGAGGTACTAAAAATGCTAGAACAGGGCAGCGCTCACCACTCACAATTGGCGAAAAACGACCTCGGTGAATCTCTTTTCAACAATATTTTTAGGTCAAACCTTTTCCTCTGCAATAAGGGAGATATTCCCACTTTCATTATTGCAAACCGCAGGGAATCCATTGATCTCACACTTGTATCGAAACAGATACTTAGCCACATATTCCTTTGGGAAGTCCTATAGAAACACTCTTGTAACTAACTAAGAAACTATGTACCACAGGTACATAGACCATAGGTTAGTTTTTAAAACCCTAAAAAACCAACTGGTCCAATTTTTATCAAATCCTGTTAAACACTATTGCACCAAAGCCTCCTGACTATCCTCAAAACGTGGATAGTTTTAACACTTTGGCCCAAGAATTCACTCAAGCCTGCAACAATGCCCTCAAATAAACATGTCCAAGAACAAAACCAAATAAAGCGAAATTGGCCACCCTGGTGGTCTATAGAGCTAGCGTCCCTCCAGACGGCAAGCAGAGCCCTGTTAAATAGGGCAAAAGCCGCAAACGAGGAGACACTTTGGACCGAATACAAGGCCTTTGTAAAAAGTCCATCCGCAAAGCGAAGCGCTCCATATGGAACTCCTTTTGCACACAACTCCTTCAGTAATAGTGCCTAATATCTAGGGCTAAATCTGGATTGGAAACTAAATTGAAACTCCAATATTGAAAAAATGTAATAGCCGTTTTTTACATTTCTACAATATTGGAGTTTCAATTTAGCTTTACCTACCCAGTTTACCTACAAAAATAGCCCACTTTACCTACAAAAAAAACTGTTGGGACTTGTGCCAGCATCAAATTCATTATGTCTAGCGTGCTGTTGTTGTGTTTGATGTGCGCGAACTCGTTGCATTCTAAGCCTATCCCACATTGTCACTCACTAAAAAACGCAATTCTGGCATAGCAATACGACAATTTTCTTGATCTGTCTATCTCTGGTCATCAGTGCAGTTAGCACCTGAGGTAGCTCTTCGCACATTTGATTGACTACGACGACCTAAGTCAGGCCGTCTTCTCCTCGGCATCGTAATTTGTATTTAATCAAAGTGAGAAAATTTCCCGCTTATACTATCACAAAAAAGAGCACAATACATGGAATGTCACTATCACAAAGAACCACCAAAGTAAATGAAGTTCTCGCGCACGTACCCACAACGATAGAAGGATACACTAATAGATATCGTAACCAAAAATACTTTTTTCCGTGTTCTGAAATGCGACAGGATGGATTGACATATTAGTTGGTTTTCAAATCTAATGTCAAATATTATGATATGATTGCGTTCCGAAATTTAATTTGTGACAAAACTTAAGATTTATCTTTCGATTTCTATATAGTCTTAACTGAAATTAGCCTAAATTAAGTTTCTCGATGAGAGCAACAACTATTTATGTACTATGCATTTTGTCGCGTTCGCGATTCACTTTTGTTGAGTTTTGGAACGTAATATTACGCGCACGCGAATTTGAACTTCATGCAGCGGTAATAAATTACAAATTGACTCTCCATTTTATTTAGAAAACGTTTGTATGGGAAATAGAAAAATGCAATTTGAGGATTTTTCCGGCAATTATTCGAATTTTTCTCACATTTTAAACATTTCCTAGACCTCCACGAATAATTCAAAACCAAGATAAGATAAATCCGTTTAGCCATTCGAGGCTCGAGTTTTAGAGAGACTAACGAACATCAATTCATATTTATATTGATATACATATATAACATTTAGCAATCGCTTTGGGAGTAAGAAACCTGGCCGATCCGCCTTGTTTTCTTCTTTTTTTTTGTTTTTCCAAACCAATCCAAACAATTATTTTTATTTTATTTAGTTTCCTTATTTTCTTTTTGTTTTTATTTTTTCCCCAATTTGGTCCTTAACTGATCGCCAAAACAATGAAGGTTGGGACACTCCTTATTTTATTAATACTATAAAAACTTTAATTAGCTAAAGCCCTGTAAAGTTATCACTTCAACACTTTATGGGGCCCCTTTTAATGACTCATAACGTGATCAGCCCTTCACTTCAACTTTAATCCAATAAAATAGAGCATAGACAAAAAAAAAGACCACAAAGGAGTAATGAGAGGTAAAATTGTTATTATGTTATTTTTTTAATAATTCAATATGTTAAATCCAATCTTTTGTTTATTCATTTCAAATGGGACCTTCTCCAAATACCCCATATAACGTCACTCATTAAATAAAAATTAAAATATATATTTAAAAAAGGTTATAACCATAATGTGTGATTGTTACCCGCAGATGCTGTGGGAAAGCAAAAATCCTGAACGCACTTCCTGGCAACTGAGCTAGCTTGGAGCTAGATTAATCGAAATGTACGAGTAGTTTTATTTTAGTTCACTGCTTATTTGCCGAAATATGCCCTGGGACGCAATCAACTTTTCGTGTGAAATTCTAATAAAATTCTCGAGGCGAATTGTGGCGTTCGCTTTTCGCCAAATCTGCGTCAAATCTGGGCTACGACGTCAGAATACGAAGCCAGGCCGAGTCGGCAAAGAAAGCGAAGCGGCTGCCGGGTAGGGCTTCTTTGAAAAGGGTGTCACCAGGTACCCTGAACCCACCGTATTAAAGTGGGCAGAGTTTGTATACCAGGCAGCCAGGCTGACTCTCGGCACGGGAGAAGTGACACCTTAGTCCGGCCCGGTGCAAGATGGTGTTTTGGGATGGGAAGTGGGTTGGTGCTACTTTTTAGAGGCGGCAACCCAAGCGCATACGGTGCGAATACTCGCTAGATGTCCGGGGCTATTTATTTGAGAGGAGGGTCCTGCTATGGGATCTTCGGTTTATTACAAGACATAACCCTTGCCTTTATAGTTATTGCCAATGTAACAACGAAAAGGTAGGCCCAGGCTCAGAGATTTTGTAGACTTGGGTTAACAACCAGACTTTTTCGGAGCTTTTAAATTTATTTTTGACTTTTGTGCTCTGGAACTATCAAGAATTTGCAGTACACAATTTTTATTATCGACAGAATTACATTCGACAGATAAAGGAACGCTATACGAATTTACTACACGAACAATCGTGGGCTGCAATCCTCACACAAGTATGGTGGAAAAGCTGCAGAGGTTGCTATCCCTTAGAAGCAGTTCGTTTCTTGGAAATCTCCGAAAAGAATTATGTCATACATCATTGTCCATGTGCTCCAAAGATTGGACCCAGGCCAAGTGGGAGGAAAGTGAAATTTTGAACTTCTTCTTACTTGGGCTCATCGACTACTTGGGAATCGATGGCTGAATTTTTGGAGCTGCGAGAGTACTGCATGCTATGGATCGTCCTTTAACCTCACTTATTCATCTCCGCCTGTATACTATGTAGTGAGTTGTCCCAGGTAGTGTCTATGTGACATTTATCAAAGCGTAATCTATTTATACATATTTTTTATTTTCTCCGAGGTTCGTGACGTGCAGGGCCAAGTAGAAGCTTAAGAATGGAGCATGTAATTATTGGAGCTCTGTATATCCGTTTGTTTACAATGCCTTCGGAATGTGGGTTCTAAGCCTGAACTTTAAGAAGACGGATTTTTACTGTTTCTGGTTTGTTTACGCTTTTGGGATCCGTGTAATCAGGTTTCTAGTCGTTATTTGAATAAAATATTATCTATTCCAAATGATTGCAATTAATATGGTTATTTTTGGACAGGTGTCACAAAGGTGAGAAGACCTTATTAATAGTCTGTTCAATCGAGTTCTATCTAAGCTATTGAACTTCCTATTTCTCAATTTTTCTTGCGAGATTATTGCTCAGACATTTTCAAGTGAATGTGAGTCCGAAATCGAAAACACCATCGCATTCTATTCAATTTCCAGCTTAAGGTCACTTGCCTGCTCGTTCCAAAGGAAAATCATTTAAAAATTAGTTTCAACCTGGTGGAATCTTGTTTTACATTTTCCACCCTTGACTATCTTATTCAGACGTGTCCATCAAGGGTCCATGTTAAATGCCTATCGCTGCTCCTTTGACATTTTTGAGTGATATTCTGCCAATTTGCTGCGCTGTTTTGCTTGTGAACAGCGATTTTTGCCTGCAATGGAAGCAAAGGACTTCATTTTGGCAAACAGACAAGGCGTCCCTTGAAAGTTAGGCTAGGTGTCCTGATTCCTAGGACAGGTGGCTCGTAAAAATGTGAAACATAGATTCCAGTTAATAAATAAGTTAATTGGGCATTCATTTTATTTTACTTTGTTATTTAAGATATCGTATAAAGCTACTATATTATGGACTTTGATTTTAAATTAATAATTGTGAACTCTTCTTAATTTTGTAATGGAAATATAAGTCCTTTTTATACCAGTAACCAACCGAAAAAAATCAGGGTAACCTTATGTTATTAACAATATACAGTTATGTTATTAACAACATACAGTTGAGATCAGCCTCCTATCATAACCTGAGCAGTTAAGACTCTGACATCCTTCTTTCCTTATTTTCTTTATTTTTATTTATTTTTTGTATTAAGGCTTAGTTTTACGAACCAATCGTTAATCCAATCAAGGAATTTGTCTCACAGTCTCTTTAATCTCGTTAATCCAATTTTGAGTTGTCTCTCAGTCAGTTTCAATTTCATTTTTCAATTTCAATTTTCAATTTAGATTTTCACTTTTTAATTTAAATTTTCAATTTTTATTTTCCATTAAATTTTCAATTTTTATTTTAAAATTCAATTTTCAATTTTAATTTTCAATTTAAACTTTCGATTTCGACTTTCATTTTCAATTTTCAAATTCTATTTTCAAATACAATTTTCAATTTGAACTTTTAATTAAAATTTTCAATTTCTTTTTTTTAATTTCAATTTTCATTTTCAATTTCAATTTTCCATTTTAATTTTCAAATGCATTTCATCTGTTTTCGCATCTGTTTTATTTTGTGATATTTTTGTCGTGTAATATTTTTTGTCGTGAGATATTTTGATGTACTGATTAGATTTATATACCTATAATAAATAAGTAAAAGTGTTTTTGTTTAATGTTTTAAATTATTGTTGTAAATCCATTTTCGCCCTTATTCACTCCTGTTTCTCTTTTATTGATCTTTATCTCGTCATGCCTGCTAATCGAAAACATGCCAAAGAAACTTCGTTCCTCACGATGTCCCTAGGCACACACTGTTTTTTTCTTAAATTTATTCTCTTTACTTATTTAAATTGTATTATCCAATTTATATATTATCTAGCAATCGCTTTAGAAGTAAGATACCTGGCCGATTCGCCTTGTTTTCTTGTTCTTTTTTATTTTTCCAAAGCAATCGAATCCATTATTATTTTATTTAGTTTCGTTATATTCTTTTTATTTTTATTTTTTCTCCAAGTTGGTTTTTAACTGATCGCCAAAAGAATGGAGGTTGGGACACACCTTATTTTTATACCCTTGCAGAGGGTATTATAATTTTGGTCAAAAGTGTGCAACGCAGTGAAGGAGACATCTCCGACCCTATAAAGTATATATATTCTTGATCAGGATCACCTCCTGAGTTGATATGAGCATGTCCGTCTGTCCGTCTGTCCGTCTGTCCGTCTGTCTGTCTGTCGGTTTCTACGCAAACTAGTCTCTCAGTTTTAGAGCTATCGAGTTGAAACTTTGCACACATCCTTCTTTCCTTTGCAGGTAGTATATAAGTCGGAACGGCCGGGATCGGTCGACTATATCCTATAGCTGCCATATAACTGATTGATCGGAAATGCCATAACTTTGGTGTTTTTTAAGTTAGAGGGTTGGGACTTTCCACACATGTTATGTTTGACCAAAATATCGTATGTACTAAATTTCATAAGGATCGGCCGACTATATCCTATAGCTGTCATAGAACGGTCGAAATTGGCATAACTTTGGTGTTTTTTAAGTTAGAAAGATGGGACTTGGTACAGATTACTCTTTGGGCAAAATAATTCAATATGCCAAATTTCATAAGGATCGGCCGACTATATACGATCCGCTATATATTTAATAATATAAGATGCGTGGCGCCACCTAGCGGACTGCGACTGAACTGCAAGGGTATATCAACTTCGGCTCCGCCCGAAGTTAGCTTTCCTTTCTTGTTTAATAATACTTTAAAAACTTGGATTAGGTAAGCTTTAATGGTTATCATGTAAGGTTATTACTTTAACACTTTATGGGCCCTCTTTTAATGACTCATCATGTGATGAACTCCCACTTCAACTGTAATCCAATAAAATAGAGCGTAATAGCGAAAATAAAAGGTTCGTAAAGAAGGCACGAGTGGTAAACTTTTTTTTATACCCTTGCAGAGGGTATTATAATTTTGGTCAAAAGTGTGCAACGCAGTGAAGGAGACATCTCCGACCCTATAAAGTATATATATTCTTGATCAGGATCACCTCCTGAGTCGATATGAGCATGTCCGTCTGTCCGTCTGTCCGTCGGTCCGTCTGTCCGTTTCCACACATGTTACATTTGACTAAAATATCTTGTGTACAAAATTTCATAAGGATCGGCCGACTATATCCTATAGCTGTCATAGAACGATCGAAATTGGCATAACTTTGTTGTTTTTTAAGTTAGAAAGATAGGATTTGGTACAGATTCAATTTTGGGAAAAAAAAATCTGATTTGTCGAATTTCATAAGGATCGGCCAACTATATCCTATAGCTGTCATATAACTGATTGATCGGAAATGCTATAACTTCGTTGTTTTTCAAGTTAGAAGCATGGGAGTTTCAATGGATTCCTCTTTTGGCAAAATAATTCGATATGCCAAATTTCATAAGGATCGGCCGACTATATACGATCCGCCATATATCTAATAATATAAGATGCGTGGCGCCACCTAGCGGACTGCGACTCAACTGCAGGGGTATATCAACTTCGGCTACGCCCGAAGTTAGCTTTCCTTTCTTGTTTATTATGCTTTTTTCCCCACTTTCGTTTTCCTGGTACAGTGGTTAAAGGTTCCTTAATAATAAAAACAAATAATAAAAATAATTGTCTGTCCGCTGAAGTAATAGATAAGATGTCTTGTAATAAGATAATCTCCTCTTCCCAGCCTACCATCCACTGCTGGCTTCGTGAAAACGTTTTATACGCTAAGTGTGCCGGGTTCACGGCCTCATTTTCGGATGCTATTTCAAGTAGGTCTGGTCTCCACTTTTGCTGTGACGGTTGTTGTGCTGTTCAGGACGAAATGAAATCGTTCATGATGCAGACTAAAAGTGGATTCAAGGCCAACTCTGTACGCTCGATACATAGTTTAGTAGTCTTCAACTACTAAATGAGTCTCCAAAGCGTAACAAATCCTCCTTTTAGTAAAGTGCTTGTGGCGAATAATGTTCAGTCTGCTCAGCCGACTACTATGCAGCCGCTTATATCTCTGGCCACCCTAAGGCCGGACCTGAGAAAAATTCGACTTCCGAATATCTCGGAATTAATGAACAATTTTTTCTTCTATATAAATCCGATATGCTCTCTGACCTACTGTCCCAATCTTCCGAAGGGAGCGGACGTGCTTCTCGTGCGCTCCCTTTGTAAAAATTTTTTCAGCTAAAATACGCTGCCTTTTTGGACAAAATATAGTGCGTTTTGTTTGCGAACTCCGGTGCTACAAGTTGCGATTTGTGCGGTTGCTGTAGCTAACCGATTTCCGCGGAAAATAGTGTTTTTCCAAAGTGAAAATTCGTCACGTGGCTTGGAAGTAAACAATAAAGCTTTAAGCTTTGCGCTGCCAACCTTGTCAAAAGCTCGAAAATAGCTCTGCGTCGGTGCTGCTAACGCGTCGAATACAGAAAAAAGAGCTATTGTCAGCTGCTTTTAGTGCTGCCATATCGGCAGAAAACATTAAAACAGCTAAGTGTGGTGTTGCCATATAGGCAAAAAGACATAAGTCAGCTGTGTGTGCCCGCGTGTTGCAAACTTTTTGTGCTAATTTTAAGGTGCGCAAGGAGGTTGCACCAGCTCTGGGAGTCCGGGTTCATGAGGTCCGGGAGCTGAAGCGTGGTGGAGCCATCATCCGCACGCCGACAGCCTCGGATGCGTCGAAGGTTGCTGCGTCCAGGAGGTTTGCCGAGGTCGGACTCAGCGTGGAGCGGAACCAGGCCGTCAAGCCCCGCCTGACGGTCTACGAAGTGGACACGGCGCTGTCCCCGGACGTCTTCATGGAGGAGCTCTACGCCAACAACCTGAAGGATGAAATGACCATGGCTGCACTTTGCATCAAAGCCATGGACCGCAGCTAATGGAGGCACGATGAACGTGACTCTTAAGGTCAGCGAGAAGGCACTGGCCGCTTTAGACACCGGTAGGGTGTATATAAAGTGGTTCAGCTTCCGCTGCTGGTCCCAGGTCCGGACGTATGCCTGCCATCGCTGCGTGGGCTTCGACCACAAGGTCCAGGAGTGCCGGCTGAAGGTGAGTGTGTGCCGCCAGTGCGGACAAGGTGGACTGCCGAAATTGTCGCTTTAAGGGGCTACCGTCGGGGCATAACATGCTCTCGGCGGCCTGCCCGGTCTATAGAGCAGTTTTGGCGAGAGTGAATGCAAGACACTAACATGTCTCGGCTCTTGCAAATTAATTGCCAGGGTTCGTACGCTGTTATGTGCGATGTGGGGCAGATAATGTGTGAAGGGGGCTGCGTCGTGGCCCTGTTGCAGGAACCGTACTTCCACCATGGTGGAATGCGTGGTTTGCCCGCAGAAATGCGGGTATTCCCTGACAGCAGAGGCCATGCCCCAGTCGTTGTGAATGACCCAGGCATAGAGTGCACTTTAGTGAACTCTACTGACTGGGGCGTAGGTGTGGGTTTAGAGGGAATGGTAGGTTGTTTGTTGTCAGTATGTATTGCAAGTTTTCCGAGTCCATAAACCCGTACCTTCAGTACATGAATGCGGTACTACTCCAGGCGAGTAGCAATCCTGTCATTCTTGGCCTTGACGCGAACGCGTCTTCCCCCCTCTGGTGCAGTAGGATGTCCAGGCTTGGGCCTGGTCATCAGAACTATGATCGGGGTGAGTCGCTAGCCGAATGGGTGGTCACCCAGGATGTGCAGCTTGTTAACAAGCCCAGTGAGTGGTACACAATCGACGGTCCGAGAGGAACGAGTGACATTGATGTTACTCTTGCGAATGAGGCAGCAATGAGTGTGTGTGATTTTCAAAGGAGTGTGTTGGGGGCTCACGGTGTGAGTGATCATAATCCGATTGAGATTGTGGTCGAATAAGGGGCTTAATGGGTGGTGCTATCGTAAAGCGAATTGGACCCTACTTGGGCATTTTGTGAGAGAAGCGGCGGCGCAAGTCCCATTTAGCACCTTCTGTGCTATGAATGTGGATGAGCAAGTTGCATGTGTGACAGGGTGGATTACGAGTGCGAATGATTCCATGTTTGCGAGGTACCGCAAGGTGTTAAGTGGTGGACGCGTGAACTGCAAGCCGAGAAGCGGTCCCCCCGGTCTCCGGTGAGGAAGAGATTCCAAAGAGCCAGAAGGGCTAATGCGGACGGCGTGGCCCAGCTTAGGGATCAGCTTAGTACTAGGGTTCATGAGTACAAGCATAGGGTTTTGAGAGTAAAAGAAGATGAGTGGCGCTCTTTCGTAGAACGGTATAAACGCGATCCCTGGGGTCGTGTTTACAAAATTCTGCGGGAGAGTGGGAAGGAAAGTGCCAGGGATGTTTATGCCCTACAGGTTAAAGGAGAATTGCTTACAACCTGGAAAGACTGTGTGCAATGCCTTTTGTCCGAATTCTTTCCTAGGGAGGATCGGCAGCACTCAGTGCCTGAGGCAGTGGGTGACGCCGATCCCCTCCTGATGAGCAAGCTTCAGTGGGCTTTCACTAAGCTTCGCTCTGGGAAAGCGCCTGGTTTGGATGGGTTTACGGGGGAAATTTGTAAAAGTGTCTGGAAGTCTATACCTATATGAATTGGCCTATATAATGAAGAGGCTATCTAAAACCTCTTCCGATCTATGGGATCACGGCACCCGGTTGTATAACGCAACTCCTCGCCGAGCCTGAGGGCTCTACCCGCATTCAGGTGTTAAACCACAACCACCACTTAGCTCCCTAAGGGGCCTCAACCATAGCCAGGACGGAACAAGTTCCGTGGGCTCTGGCTCCCGTGGCATCAGAAATTATTAAAGCCTCCGGTCAGGCGCCGTGCCAACAACGACACTACCGATTTTGACTCCAGAACAGTCACGGTCGGTGGCCCTGGATAGTGCATAGCTGCTGGGAATAGATTAAGAAGTAGCCGAAGCCAAATCATAAGGTGGTACAGTTTTATCCACCATGTTCATGGACATGGCTTTCTCACTGTTCGGAGGCGAGGACTATTCCTTCCTCTTCCGCAAACTGCGGCAATCGCTGCTGGTCAGTGACCAGACCGCTCGAAGACGGCCAGCTATGTTCTCAAGAACCCCTAAGGGCTTGTGACAAGGCCGCGTTGGAGCACCATCTCCGTGAATCGTCATCATCCGTGGTACCAGAAAAATCCTCTGGTCAGGTTCGTGCAACTAAACGAAGCACTCCCAGTTTGGCTACCATGAAGCTCGGGGACTGGTGAAAACCCGGCGAACTTTACACACACCTATTCACTCAATCCTGATTCACGCACCATTCACCCCTAACACATCTCGGCATCTACAAATGATCGCATTCGTCGACGACTGAATACGGCTCTCGCAAACACATTCAACCTATTAAGTCAAAGTCCCCCCCCCAGCCTGAACCACACCCAACCCGCCAAATCTCGAAGATCATCCTAAAGCGGACACTCACAGAGAACATGGTTCCAGGTCTCCTGCCGAGAGCCACACCGGCATTCCGGACTGTCTGCCAAGTTCCGCCTATGCAAGAATGCATTGAGCGACCCATGGCCAGTCATGAAAGTCTGATATTTTTAACGTGAGCACCTGCCATGTTGGCTTAATCTCACGGCCCCCTCGGGCGTGGGATATGAAACTATGGGTCAATCAGCGCCCCTTTGGAACCATGTTCCGCCGGATACCAAATGTAAGTCAATCTGTTCGGTCATGACTTAATCCTCGGTTAAGGATGGAGGCCTATCTAAACCTCTTCCGATCTATGGGATCACGGCACCCGGTTGTATAACGCCACTCCACGTCGAGCCAGAGGCTCTACCCGCATTCGGGTTAAACCACAACCACCACGTAGCTCCCTAAGGGGCCTCAACCATAGCCAGGACGGAACAAGTTCCGTGGGCTCCTGGCTCCCGTGGTACCAGAAATTATCACAGCCTCCGGTCAGGCGCCGTACCAACAAGGACACTACCGATTTTGACTCCAGAACAGTCACGGGTCGGTGGCCCTGGATAGTACATAGCTGCTGGGAATATATTATGAAGTGGCCGAGGCCAAATCATAAGGTGGTACAGTTTTATCCACCATGTGATGGACATGGCTTTCTCACTGTTCGGAGGCGAGGACTATTCCTTCCTCTTTCGCAAACCGCGGCAATCGCTGCTGGTCAGTGACCAGACCGCTCGAAGACGGCCAGCTAAGTTCCCGGCAACCCCTAAGGGCTTGTGACAAGGCGGAGTTGGAGCACCATCTCCGTGAATCCCCATCACCCGTGGTACCAGAAAAATCCTCTGGTCAGGTTCGTGCAACTCAACGAAGCACTCCCAGTTTGGCTACCATGAAGCTCGGGGACTGGAAACCCCGGCGGCGAGCGAAAACCCGGCGAACTTTACATACACCTATTCACTCGATCCTGATTCACGCACCATTCACCCCTAACACATCTCGGCATCTACAAATCATCGCATTCGTCGACGACTGAATACGGCTCTCGCAAACACATTCAATCTACTAATCCTGTCGCTCGTGGAGAGCACTTGACTAAACTCAAAGTCCCCTTACTCAAAGTCGCTTTTCTGCTCCCCCAGTGTGATTCAGAGGTTGAACGAGTGTGGGTGCCGGGTTCATTCCAGATTCCAGGTTCATACGAGTTCATTCCAGATGTCTCGTTTGTTGTCGATCGACCAGACTTTGGTTTTAACCTTAGTGCCAGGTTCCTATTGACTGGCCATGGGTCGCTCAATGCATTCTTGCATAGGCGGAACTTGGAAGACAGTCCGGAATGCCGGTGTGGCTCTCGGCAGGATACCTGGAACCATGTTCTCTGTGAGTGTCCGCTTTAGGATGATCTTCGAGATCTGGGCGGGTTGGGTGTGGTTCAGGCTGGACTTTGACTTTAGTCAAGAGCTACGAGCGATAGGGTTAATAGGTTGAATGTGTTTGCGAGAGCCGTGTTAGGGGTGAATGGTGCGTAAAGTTCGCCGGGCTTTCGCCCGCCGCCGGGGTTACCAGTCCCCGAGCTTCATGGTAGCCAAACTGGGAGTACTTCGTTTAGTTGCACGAACCTGACCAGAGGATTTTTTTTTACCGTTTCGCTTTCTTTTCCGATTCGGCCTGGCTTGACTGTGTTGCCAACAGTTCCTGGCCTGCTGTCAACAGTTGAACTTACGCGACCAAGTTGCCGCCTCCAGTGAAAGTGAATTCCAGTTTGGCGAATAGCGAAATCCCCAATTCGCATCGACAATTTAATTAGAATTTCACATGAAAAGTTTATTGCGTCTCAGGGCATATTTCGGCAATTAAGCAGTGAAATAAAATGAAACTACTCGTACATTTCGATTAATCTAGCTCGAAGCTAGCTGCCAGGAAGTGCGTTCAGGATTTTTGTTTTCCCACAGCACCTGCGGGTAACTATCACACAATATTGTTATAACCTTTTTTTAAAATATATTTTAATTTTTATTTAATGTGTGACGCTATTTGGGGGTATTTGGACAAGGTCCCCTTGGAAATGAATAAAAAATAATATTGGGCTTAACATATTAAATTAATAAAAGAAAATTATATAATAAAAACAGTTTGCCACTCGTTACTTCTTTATGGGCCTTTTCTTTTGTCTAGGCTCTATTTTAATGGATTACAGTTGAAGTGGGAGTTGATCACGTAATGAGTCATTAAAAGGGGGCCCATAAAGTGTTGAAGTGATAACCATACAGGATAACAATTGTAGCTTTAACTAATTAAATTTTTTAAAGTAGTATTAAAAAAATATCAGTTAAGGATAAACTTGGAGAAAAAATAAAAATAAAAAGAACGAAAAGCTAACTTCGGGCGGAGCTTAAGTTTATATACCATTGCAGTTGAGTTGCAGTCCGCTAGGGGGCGCCATGCATTTTAAATTATTAGATATTATATTATTATTATTAGATATTAGATAACGTATCGTATATAGTCAGCCGATCCTTATGAAATGTGGCACATCGAATTATTTTGCCCAAAGAGGCATCCGTTGAAAATCCCATCCTTCTAACTTGAAAAACAACGAAGTTATGGCATTTCCGATCAATCAGTTATTAGGCAGCTATAGGATATAGTCGACCGATCCCGGCCGTTTCGACTTATAGAAAGAAGGGTGTGTGCAAAGTTTCAACTCGATAGCTCTAAAACTGAGAGACTAGTTTGCGTAGAAACAGACAGACGGACAGATGGACAGACGGACCGACGGACAGACGGACATGCTCATATCGACTCAGGAGGTGATCCTGATCAAGAATATATATACTTTATAGGGTCGGAGATGCCTCCTTCACTGCGTTGCACACTTTTGACCAAAATTATAATACCCTCTGAAAGGGTATAATAATTGTTTTGATTGCTTTGGAAAAATTAAAAAGAAGTAGCAGAAAACAAGGCGGATCGGACAGATATCTTACTCGATTGCTGGATCTAAAGCGATTGTTGGATAATGTATAAATCAGACAATAAAAATAAAAAGTAAAAGAAAATAAGAAAAGAAGTATGACTAAATCGTATCTGCTGAAAGCCATTTTAACATTTTTGGGGCAGACAATCCTTTTGGGTCAGCGATTGGGGAAAAATCACTTTATCTTGCTCGGCACAAATTATGTATTAAGCGCTTTAAAATCATTTACCATCGAAATCAAATATAATGAATTTTTATTTGATTTTTCTTTGGCACGAGCAGGCAAGTGACCTTAAGCTGGAAATTGAATAGAATGCGATGAAGTGTTTACGATTTCGGACTCACATTCCCTGGAAAATGTCTGAGCAATAATTACGTAAGAAAAACGGAGAGATAGGAAGTTCAATAGCTTAGATAAAACTTAATTGAACAGACAAGGAATAAGGTAAGGTACTCTAAAAAGTGGGCCGAGTTTGGGCAGTGGGCAGAGTCCCAAAAAAACTGTTGGGACTTGTGCCAGCATTAAATATCATAATTACTTCTATTTAATTCTCTCATTGTAACTAGCCGCAGCGGTCCACTAATTGAGCGTTATCAGCTGTTCCATATTCGTTGTTTCTCCCAGATTCGCATGCGCTTTGTTGTTCTTTTCTAGCGCCTGCACTTTGGAAGCTTTGGTGGAGCTTTTGCGCCAGCTCTTAGGTTTTATGCACTTGTTATTCGGCATTGTTTTGGATCGGCCGCGGAATTTGTTTTGGGGTTAAATTGACCCATAATAAATTGAATTATAAAATTGAACCTTGTCTATTAATTCGGCCGCTATCAAAACGCTGATAGCTCAACAAAAACAATAAAACACATGTGTCCCCCTATATTGTAAGCTGGATCTATACCGCCATAATCAGACCCAAACTACTGTATGGAGTGCTGCTAAATAAAAATGTCCTTAAGATGTTGGAAAAAATCCATCGTGCAGCTACGATCCACACCGAATGAATCCCTAAAAGCCATACTAAGCTTACCAAATCAAGGACTAGCTGGTATTAAACAAGCAAAAGTAGCGGCTATCAGGATAAGAGAAACCCAGAGCCACCTTATCAAGGGCCACTGCACCATTCTACTAAACGACCCTTTCATTTTCACATTACTGTACAAACAACATTTTAGCCACAAACAACATTTTAGACGCATATTCCAGATAGGAGGATCAAATCCCAGGCCCTGAGAACGCATGAAGATTGGTTATTCGACGATCTACCTCGGCACACTTGATTAGGTGGTGGATACACAGCAAAAGTAAAGTCAACGCTTTCCGGCACCTTTGCACCAAGAATCATGCCATGGACTTCCAAGATGCAAAGCTGTCGTTGTTTCCGGAGAGAGTGTCTTCCCACTTGGCTTTTGTGGCAGGTTCCAATTTCTGGAGGATAATCTGGAGGAACAATATTCTGGATTCTTCCTGCGCACTGCGTTTTTATAAAATCTCTAATTAGATGACTTTAAACATTCGGTGTTTATTTCTATTTACATTTTAAAAAATTTTGCATTTTATAGATCCTGGTACAGTAAAACAAATAAAAAAAAATAATATAAATAAATTAATTATTAAAATTTTTAATAAATGAATTATTTAATATTTAATAATCATGGAATTTTGTTATAAGACAATCTCCTCCGCCTTCCATCCAATGCTGGCTTTGTGAAAAACTACTGGGGTCCACTTTTGCTGTGACGGTTGTCGTGCTGTTCGGGACGAAATGAGATCGTTCATGAGGCAGACTAAAAGCGGATTCAAGGAGTTGATTAGTGGTTTTCGAAAAATCAATGACCAACTCTGTGCGCTCGATACCCAGTTTAGTAGTCTTCAACTACTGAACGAGTCTCCAAAATACTCTTTTAGTGATGTGCTTGTGGCGAATAATCTTCAGCCGGCTCAGCCGACAACTATGCAGCCGCTTATATCTCTGGCCACCCCAAGGGCCGGACCTGAGAAAAATTCGGCTTCCGAATATCTCGGAATTAATGAGCAATTGTCCGATATATCCTCTGTGGTATCGCTTCAAGTGATCCTAGACCCAATAATTCAAACCCCTGTAACAGTCACCAAACAGGGTAATCAACCGTCCGGTATTAGTTACGACGGTGAAAATCTTGCGGTGATCCCACCATCGAAACACATTTTTGTTTCCCGGCTTGCCCCTAATACTTCTGAGATTGATATCTCGGCTACATCAAAGCTAAAACAAAAGTCGACATAAAGGTGGTGGATATTACACAATTTAAATATTCATACACCACGCACACGTCTTCTTTCAAAATATTTCTGCCCTAGCAGATGTTCAAAACGATTTATTCCGCAAGCTTTCGGCCAGAGAACATTTTCGTCCAAAAACATCAGCCAAGTACGGTGAAGAAAAAAATAACTAAACCTGTGGGCGAAAAACTCCCACATATTACGGAAACTGACCTTCTACCTCATCTTCCTCAGTTTCAAAAATGTAATGTTATCTGTAAATCTAATGAGGGTTACGTAGTAAACTTCCCTAACTTTATTCTGCATCTTACATTATAGTCTTTAAAGAAACTAGATTAAAGCCGATGTGATTTTAGATGTGATACAACTCTGCAAAGAGGGGGAGGAGTGTTAATTTCTGTAGACTCCAAATTCGCTTTAAAAAAGGTGAAATCACAAGAGAACATTGAATTTCTTTGCATCAAAATCATTTTGTCAGATCAATCTTCATATGTTACCTGATCCTCCTGTATGGAAGAGACGCGATTAGAAACAAACAAGTTAAATCGAAAAGGTTCATCTTGAATCCAGGATAGGGCAACCGAGGAGTCACACCATCAATAATAATCTCCTTTATATGTTCCAAGATCAGCAACTTCAGCCATCAGTCTTGCTAGTAACTCAGATCCAGATAGTTTCTGCAATAGGATCTTTGCCTTGGTGACAACAGGAGCTACTAAGCCCATCGCACAGTGGTTGCGCCCATAGGCCATAATTCAAAAAATCCGCAGAACAGAAAATTTGCGAAAAGTAAACAAAAAGTCTACATAATGTCCAAGTTTCTCAATGGCAAACCAGGTTTTTCAGAAATCTAACGGGACTTTCTAAAAATAGAATGCAAAGCGTGAACAAGTGTTTAGTTTTGAAGCGCAGCGGCGTTAAGTTACCTCTTCGTCAGAATATTACTGGATTTCAAAGTGTTCAAACGTTTGTTAGAGAGGTCCTAATTTTATTATTTAAAATGAATTTTAAAGTTGAAGGTATTTACTTACTAATTACTTATTGTGAAATTTATTTGATAAATATTTTATTCGTTATGTGTTTTTAATTAACTATACATTTTTTGTGTATTATATGAACGTCTTTTTCATGTTTAAGTAGACTTTTAGATATGTTCCCCCCCGATTCCCCCTTTATGAGTGATATCAGTGCATTTGCCAATGTTTTCATGTAATAAAAATGTTAAGTTCAACTTCCGATTTTTGCCTATGTGTATATACTCATTAATAAACTCAAGCTGTCAAGGTCAAATTCGCGACGCAATCTGCTGCTCTTCCTTTGCTTTTATGATGTTTCTTTTGTTTTCGTCTTTTTTGTTTGTCGATAATTTCGCATATTATTTTTTCGCTTATTTTTATGTTTTCATTTTTAATAGGTGCTTCTTGTAAGTGCGAATTTTTACGCATGCACGTCTTTGATATTTGGTGCAAAGAAAAGGGCGTTGATGCAGAAAATATCGGAGAGTTACTAGTGCAATAGAAGAAAGCTACTAGAAAAATCCTAGACCATCATCTACACGCTATTGTAGACCAGTCAGACTTCAATTTAAAAAGGCAACAGCCACACTATCCGTTAAAGAAGAACTGTACTTCAAAAATAAAATAGATAACCTAAAGCCAACCGAATTTGAAAGTCCCAATAAAAAATTATTTATAAATCATAGCCTGCAACTTACTATGGTAGATGGTAAAGTGTGCAACGCGTTAAGAACAAAAGCTTAATGTACTGCAAAGAAAAGAACGAGTACAAGCGCAGTTTCGCGATAAAATGGGAATAATTGTTGATAAGCCTAGAGACGGAGGCAGCGGAACTTCCAACGATGGAAATATGGCCAGGAAATTTTTTGGTAACCCGAGCTTGGCATCTGATATTACAGGCATTGATGAAGAAGTCATAACCCGCTGCGCAACGATATTGCAAGCTTTAGCATCAGGATATTCCATTAATGCTAAAAAATTCGAAATCTATGCGTTGGATACTGCTAAGCAGTTGATAAAAATATATCCATGGTACTATCTTCCAGCAACAGTGCATAAAATTTTAATTCACGGTGCGAAAGTGATAGAGCATGCGTTGCTGTCAAATGCCGGCTGCAACATACTCGGAACATGTTTCGCATATTGACAAATACAGACTTAATTAATACACTTCTTTTGCGTTCAGACCTTTTCATAACAAGTCAAAGGAAACTACCAAAAAGAGACAAGTCTAATTTTTCTCCCAGCACATTTGATTTATTAGAAGATATTTGTTAATATTTATTTCACTTTCAATTTTTTAAATACATTTATTCTTATATACATATCATAAAAGGAACTTTAGAACCTCATTTCATTATATTTTGAAAAGCTTGTGGGAAGGAGGAGAGGAGTTAATATTTTATACTCTAAATAATTTAAATACAAATAAATTGGATGCCTAATAATGAAATTTTAGCACTGTAATTCTACTGGTAAGTAAGCAAGTATTTGCATAGAGCCCCATTGCCATATAATACTACTGCCATACTTACAACGGTGCTATGAGAGCAATAGGATACAGTCGTCCGATGTATCCAATTTTTTTACTATATATTAAAAATATTTTTTTATATTTTTGGAAAAAATTTCACATTGATATCTCAATGGAAAGTATTTATGGCCGCGGCTCCATACAAGCCCAACCACAGTGCATTGGTGGTCATTTTGGTTTATTTCGATTTAAAAAAAAAAAAATTCCAAAAAATATCATTTCACCCGACCCAACTTCTCGTAGCTGGTGAGCTACTTTATCCACCTCCTCGATTTTTGCTCCCGATGCCATTAATTCGCAGATTAATTCGTCAAATTTATTGAAATGAATAATGAGAGGAGTATTACCATTTAATTCAAATGTCAATAATTGTTTCCGCAGAGAGAGATAGAATCTAATTTTTCAAAAAATTTCTTTAACAGTCGAATTATTATCAGCAAATGATAGAAAAGACTCGCTCAAGAATTCTATTATGACGCTTTTTGCTGACCTCTCTGCCTTTGTCCAGATCTCATTTACTTCTTGTGGTTTTTCGTTGTCAATAACAAATAAAACATCATTTTCAGCTAAAAGTGCCTTTACACGAAATTTCCATACGGAATATTTTTCACCACAAAAAGGTGAAATTTTCTTGAACTTATTCTCCTTATTCATTTTTGTTCCACTCTTTGGTAATTATTGAGATGCGTTTTCTTCTATTTTCAAATATATTAACACATATATACATACGTTTATGACTCAGCAAATTATTTAATTGTGATTTTTATTTGACTTTTGCGAACACTGGGCCCATAACCTATTGTAATAAAGCCTCCCAGGTATTCCACGATTAAATAATAAAAGTAGTTTTCTTGATTTTTTTTTTTAATCACTGTGGACGGAAGTCCACGAGGTGACGACCTGCATGCCTAGGCGTGCGCGAGGAAACTCAATATATAGCCGAAGGATTAAAAATTTTCTGTAGGCAACCGATCTAAATGAATGATATACCAATCGAAAGTATTCAATTAGATTTCAATTAGATAATTTTTGTTGAAACATATTCCAAAAGTTATTTGGTTTGGGAGAAATTAGGGTGAAAGTAAAAAAATTTTTAATCACTAAAGTGGGGCTGGTGGACACATTTTAGTCCCCAGATAGAATATTTTTATATGTTCTAGAGCTAAATACGCGTCGATTGGTACCTCAATTGACCCGATCCGACATTTCATTCAGAAGTTATTCGAAAATTCGAAAATTTCTTCTTCTTCAAAAGTAAGCCAATTGTCGGTTTGTCAGTTTGTCTGTTTGCACTATTTTTTTCTTAAAAATCCTGAAAAAAATTTTAAAATGTTTGTTACTATCATATGAGCAACTATTGTTCTACAACTTTTTAAAATACCTTAAGCTTACGTCAAAAAATTAAAAAAACTTTGTTAATGAAAAAATTCATAACTTTATAATTAAGAAGGATATTAAAAAGAGCTTTACACCGTTGAAATGGATTTTTAAATATCAATTTCACTTTCTTTGAGACCAAACGTCTATATAGTACACAAAAAAAAATACACTGAAAATTAACTTTTTTTTTAAGAAAAAAAATTATTTTTCAAAATTTGGTCGACTGATCCTTTTTATATTGCACGTGGAGATAGCTTTTGAGATGACGCAACTTTTGATATATCGCTCATATCTGGCAAAATCCGTTAACTCAAGATATAGTTCTGTAAGTGCAGCTACCCATTTTGTGCAGCCTCCTGTGAAGCTTGCATTTACTTATACATGTGTGTGTATTTGATTGGCAACTTTGCTTTTTGCATATATTTGGTCTATACCCTAAAAAATATGAAGTATATCTTTTCAGATTTTAGTTTATTTATTTAAAAATAAAATCCAAATAAAAAAGGGATTATAAAAAGTAAAACGTAAACATTGACTCAACTTGAACTCGAATCCAGGCCCTCCGTGTTAGGAACCACGACGCTCTCCACTCGGCTAACCTCGAACTTTGTTGCCTGATGGCAACTTTTGATGTAATTCTGCTTTGTGTTTCAGTGTCTCATGTCTTAATGAGAAGAATGGAAAATTTTATGAGTAGAAAGCTTTATATGCATATGCCCCCACTGAGCATATAATGCATATAAATAAAACTCTGTTTTACTTAAATTACAGCCACCACCGTTTTGGGCCAAATCATTAGTTAAAAGCTAAAAAAAAACCAGGCAAACCAACTCCGCCAATACTTTTTTAATATTTATTATTTTAAAATAAATTGTTACATTCAACAATTGGTTTAACTAGAAAAACTGGAAAAACGTAATTTCCAGTTTTTTTTAATTTTTTATCTTTGCGCATTTATTTTAGATATAATACATGTTTATTTTATGATTGATCGGATATGCCACACTTTATTTTTTTTTTTTACAAGTTAAAAGGATAAGGTTAAAAGGATAAGTTAAAAGGAAAACTATATCCTATACCTGCCATATAACTGAACGATCGGAAATGGCAAAACCTTTCTATTTTTAAAGATGCTTGGGGCTGTTTCCAATATTTTTATTAGAAATTTTGTTGATGGTGAAATTCTCATAAGGATCGGACAACTATATAGGATCCGATATATATAATAATAATATAAGCTTCTGCTTAACTGCAAGGGTATATCAACTTCGGCTCCGCCCGAAGTTAGCTTTCCTTTCTTGTTTTTTTATAATTTATTATATAGTGGAACTCTCATAAGGATAGGCCTCTCATCTGTAAATTTGTAAAATAATTTGGTTTCCCACAACTACGAAAAAATGTTGGATTTTAAATACATTTTTGGGCAAATTTTTAATTAAAATTTTTAAACTAACCAAGTTTCAAAACCTTTGTAAATTAAAAATACGTATAACTTCAGACCACTGAAGCTATTAAAAAATTCTTTACGTCTTTGGAAAGGTTTTTAATTATTCCACCTTCTTGAATGTCAAAATCTATAGAGTTAAAAAGAAAAGAGTTTTGATGTTTATCCTTACAATTAAAGTACTGCTAACTGTGTGAATCGCCTGTCCAGAGGTTACTTCCATATATATATATTCTATATATTATGCTTTCTGTTTTAAATAATTGAAGATCAATATATACAAAAAAACACTCAATTTCACTTTCTTTGAGACCAAACGTCTATATAGTACACAAAAAAAAATACACTGAAAATTAACTTTTTTTTTAAGAAAAAAAATTATTTTTCAAAATTTGGTCGACTGATCCTTTTTATATTGCTCGTGGAGATAGCTTTTGAGATGACGCAACTTTTGATATATCGCTCATATCTGGCAAAATCCGTTAACTCAAGATATAGTTCTGTAAGTGCAGCTACCCATTTTGTGCAGCCTCCTGTGAAGCTTGCATTTACTTATACATGTGTGTGCATTTGATTGGCAACTTTGCTTTTTGCATATATTTGGTCTATACCCTAAAAAATATGAAGTATATCTTTTCAGATTTTAGTTTATTTATTTAAAAATAAAATCCAAATAAAAAAGGGATTATAAAAAGTAAAACGTAAACATTGACTCAACTTGAACTCGAATCCAGGCCCTCCGTGTTTGGAACCACGACGCTCTCCACTCGGCTAACCTCGAACTTTGTTGCCTGATGGCAACTTTTGATGTAATTCTGCTTTGTGTTTCAGTGTCTCATGTCTTAATGAGAAGAATGGAAAATTTTATGAGTAGAAAGCTTTATATGCATATGCCCCCACTGAGCATATAATGCATATAAATAAAACTCTGTTTTACTTAAATTACAGCCACCACCGTTTTGGGCCAAATCATTAGTTAAAAGCTAAAAAAAAAACCAGGCAAACCAACTCCGCCAATACTTTTTTAATATTTATTATTTTATATCGCACACCCAAAATAAATTGTTACATTCAACAATTGGTTTAACTAGAAAAACTGGAAAAACGTAATTTCCAGTTTTTTTTAATTTTTTATCTTTGCGCATTTATTTTAGATATAATACATGTTTATTTTATGATTGATCGGATATGCCACACTTTATTTTTTTTTTTACAAGTTAAAAGGATAAGGTTAAAAGGATAAGTTAAAAGGAAAACTATATCCTATACCTGCCATATAACTGAACGATCGGAAATGGCAAAACCTTTCTATTTTTAAAGATGCTTGGGGCTGTTTCCAATATTTTTATTAGAAATTTTGTTGATGGTGAAATTCTCATAAGGATCGGACAACTATATAGGATCCGATCTATATAATAATAATATAAGCTTCTGCTTAACTGCAAGGGTATATCAACTTCGGCTCCGCCCGAAGTTAGCTTTCCTTTCTTGTTTTTTTATAATTTATTATATAGTGGAACTCTCATAAGGATAGGCCTCTCATCTGTAAATTTGTAAAATATTTTGGTTTCCCACAACTACGAAAAAATGTTGGATTTTAAATACATTTTTGTGCAAATTTTTAATTAAAATTTTTAAACTAACCAAGTTCCAAAACCTTTGTAAATTAAAAATACGTATAACTTCAGAGCCACTGAAGCTATTAAAAAATTCTTTACGTCTTTGGAAAGGTTTTTAATTATTCCACCTTCTTGAATGTCAAAATCTATGGAGTTAAAAAGAAAAGAGTTTTGATGTTTATCCTTACAATTAAAGTATTGCTAACTGTGTGAATCGCCTGTCCAGAGGTTACTTCCATATATATATATTCTATATATTATGCTTTCTGTTTTAAATAATTGAAGATCAATATATACAAAAAAACAACTGATATCATATAAAAAAACCTCTTGACGAGGTAAAGTACCGGTGACGAACCTGCATGCGAAACCCAAAATATATGATATCAATTTTAGTAACGATAATATGCTATATACATAGGTGTACAAAATTGCATATAAAAAAAATATTCTTGTTCGGCACGTGCAGGAAAAACAAAAAAAAAATTAGTCACGTGCCGAACAAGAATATTTTTTATATGCAATTTTGTACACCTAAATAGCATTTACCTCGTCAAGAGGTTTTTTTATATGATAAGACTTTATAATACTTTTCCTATTTTCACCTATTAACCCAACCGGTCCGTTCCAAGTATGAGACTGAAGTGAAGTAAAAGCCAAGCAATAGAAATTAGAACATCTTTTGTGTTACCAGCTTGTGTTTTGTCACGAATCTTTTGCTTATATAAAGTTAGTGTTTTTCAATACTTGCATTATCCTGATTTCAAAAAGGAATTTCATTTAACCACGGATGCTTCTAACTATGCCATAGATGCGGTATTGTCACAAAGAGAGAGACCCATTTCATTCATATCTAGGACCCAGTCGAGAGCCGAAGAGAACTATGCCACCAATGAGAAGGAGATGCTTGCCATCATATGGGCTTTAAAATCACTCAGAAACTACTTGTATGGAAAATCAAAGATAAAAATCTTTACAGACCATCAACCTCTGACTTACTCCCTGAGTAGTTGGAACGGAAATCCTAGAGTAAAAAGGAGGAAAGCATATCTCGAAGAATACGACTATGAATTATTGTATAAACCTGCGAAAACGAATGTAGTAGCAGATGCGTTTTCGAGAAGTGGACCAATTAATTCAGTAACGTCAACACAACATAGCGCAAAAAGCTCAGGTGAAAACCTCATCCTTAGTGTGGAAACCCCCATTAATGCATTTAAAAACGGGATTAAAACCACAGAAAATAATATGGAAATAATCCAAAGACTATACTCACAACATTTTAGAAATATTAAAATAAGATTCACAAACTTATAGACAAAGGACTTTAAAACAGAAGTTGAGCAAAATTAGGAAATTCTTAAAAATCGTAATAGAGCTCATAGGGGAGTTGAGGAAAACAAAGCAGAGTTAGCAGATCAATTTTATTTCCCAAGAATGAGACAAAAAATAACTAATCTCATTAAGCAGTGTAGAGTATCGAGGAACTATTGGACAGATCTATTTATGAATATAATTCCACAGTACATTCAGTGACTGCAAAAAACCTCTTGACATATTTTTGGGAGAAATATATCTGCCAATCCAGAAACCTATGAAAAATCAAGGCAGGATAACATTGACAGAATTAAGCCGAAACAAGAATTAGATTTAAAAAATAACAACAAAGACCGAAAGACAATTCAAAATTATCAGCCAGGACAAGAACTTTTTATCAAACGAAATGTAAGATTAGAAACTAAACTTTCACCAATATATGTTTGTTGAGCTATCAGCGTTTTGATAGCGGCCGAATTAATAGACCAGGTTCAATTTTACAAATCAATTTATTGTGGGTCAATTTAACCCCAAAACAAATTCCGCGGCCGAACCAAAACAATGCCGAATTACAAGTCATAAAAACCTAAGAGCTTGCGCAGAAGCTCAACCAAAGTTCCCCAAAGCGCATACGCTACAAATAACAATAAAGCGCATGCGAAACTGGGAGACAAAACAGAGACGAAAACATGCTGATAACAACAGCTGCAGCTTAGCATTTTATGATTATTTTAAATGCACCTTTTGGTGGCTGCTTGGCCCAACATCCTCCCCCCATTGAAGGGTGGCCCTTCAATAACACTGTTGGAAGGGGCAGCAGTCACATCATTCCAGTGGGTATTCCTTGGGTTGTCTTTCCTAGCATAGAGCGACGACACATCCCGTGATAGTTCACCGCGTCCAGAAATCACCCAGCCAAATCGCGTATTCTGGGCAATGGGAAGCCCGTGACCTAATTGGATTTGACCAGCCGACAATAGGTCAAAGAATAAGCTGGCTCCAATCAACAGGTCCACTCGCTGCGTTTTGTAGAAGTTAGGGTCAGCTAGATCCAAATTGCCAGGAATCTTCCAGTGCGAAGCATCTATGTCCTGGCTAGGCTGATAGTCCGTTATATGTGAAGCTACAACAGCCTCAATTTCCACTGAGTACGTGCTAAGGCGGGACTTCAAGCACACATTGACGGATGCTCCATCCGTATCAAACCCAGCGCCGCCGAAACCTGCCACCGTAGTGGAGCATTTGGAACGGCCAAGCTGAAGTTCATTCGCCAGCCGCGACGAGATGAGGTGCACTTGTGAGCCGGAATCCAATAAAACTCGGCAAGGCAAGAAGGCTCCAGATCGACCACGAACGAGTACATTGGCTGTTGGCAGGAGCACTAACTCAGCATTGCGATCCTTGTTCATAACAGGGTTGATTGAGCGGGATGGGTGCGCAACAGTAACGGCACCGATGGGACGGGAGACTCGTGCGGGTGAAATCTGCCCGCGAGGGTGCAACAAAATATTATGACGGTGATTGCACGTCGAGCAGCGGGAAGCTGAGCATCCACGAGCGAGATGGCCATCCTCCAGACAAACAAAACATCGAGCCAGACGCCGCACTTCGTCGTACCGTTCCTCAATTGTCAAAGCACTAAATTTTGAACAAGAAGGAAGCTCGTGCTCCGAAATGCCACACAGGGCGCATAGAGCAGGACGGGCGTTAATAACCATGCACGAAGATCGGTTATTCCAAGATCTACCTCGGCCCACTTGGTTAGCTGGGGGAGACGCCGCCAAAGAAAACTCGACGCATTCAAGAGTCCGGCACCTTTGCTCCAAGAATCGTGCCATGGACTCCCAAGACGGAATGCTGTCGTTGCTTCCGGCGAGAGTGTCTTCCCACTTGGCCTTTGTGGCAGGATCCAACTTCTGCAGGATAATCTGGATAAGCAAGCATCCTTGGATCTCGGCAGCTGATCCGGAACTCAGAAGAGCCCGCATATGCCCATTGAACCGATCCGATAGCTCCCGCAAAGTAGTAACAGATCCTGGCTCGACCACACGAAGCTGCAGGATCTCATTAATGTGAGACTGAAATATTAAACGCCGATTACTAAAACGATTGCGCAATAGGTCAAGGGCCACATCGTAGTTCCCGTCATTAATTTCCAGAGCTCTCACCGTATCCAAGGCTGACTCGCGCAGGCATGAAATGAGCCACCGGAGCTTTTCCATTTTCGTTAGGTGAGGATGGCTGTCGATCGTGGTCTTAAAAAGGGCGCAGAAATCCGGCCACTCGGCATAGCCGCCGCTGAATGTTGGCATCGGCAACGGTGGCAAGGAGGGGGCTTGCTTGTTTGGCATTGGCGATACACTGGCACCGTCGAGAAGTGTGGAGTGGGCAGCGATTCTAATGGAGCGCTTGGCAACCTCCAACTGAATTTCCACTTCCACATCAGTCGCCAGCTGCGAGAATCTCCAATACAGATCACTCCCGATCTCGCTAAAATTAAGCTCCTCCAACTCTTCTTGAAGCGCGGTGAACCGCTCACGCAAACGCTTCTCCACCGACTCCAGCGCCATAATGGAAGAATCCTCAGTCCGCGCCGCAGCCTTCACCTTATGATGCAGCGCCTCCATTTCTTGGCAGGCCACCTCTGCTCTTCTCCGCAGCATCCTTTCCCGGTTTGCGGCAGCAGCTCCAATAATCTCAGATCCAGACTCCATGCTTCAATTAAAATGCAACTTGTAGCAACAACAACAAGGGCGTTTTCTTGGCACTTTTAATGCTGATAACAATAATAAACCGGGATGAAATCACGTCGGGGTCACCAATGTTGAGCTATCAGCGTTTTGATAGCGGCCGAATTAATAGACCAGGTTCAATTTTACAAATCAATTTATTGTGGGTCAATTTAACCCCAAAACAAATTCCGCGGCCGAACCAAAACAATGCCGAATTACAAGTCATAAAAACCTAAGAGCTTGCGCAGAAGCTCAACCAAAGCTCCCCAAAGCGCATACGCTACAAATAACAATAAAGCGCATGCGAAACTGGGAGACAAAACAGAGACGAAAACATGCTGATAACAACAGCTGCAGCTTAGCATTTTATGATTATTTTAAATGCACCTTTTGGTGGCTGCTTGGCCCAACAATGTTATAGAAATAGTCAAAGAAGATAAGGGCACAACAATACTAACCGAATCCGGGAAAGTAGTTCACAAAAGTATTATATAAAAACACAATAACCACTTATTACAGATTACTTATGCTGCATTTAAGACCAGCAAATGGGTTTATGGAGATAACAAACTTCACCGACGCACAGACAATAACTATCTTTAAGGGTATAGGGAAAGTGCAAGTTTCCACAACTACAATAGTCCATGTAATAGTCCTAAAGCAGATAGAAACCACCCTCAATAAATTACACGATTACACAAATAATGATCTAAAAACAATTACTCAACAATTATATGTAACACCTTGAAACACGAAATAGAACTTGCTCTCACAAATTTCAATGCGATAAGCTCATCATTTGGGCGTAGGAAAACTAGATGCATAAACTGGATTGGATCGGCCTGGAAGTATGTGGCCGGTACCCCCGATCATAATGATCTTAACGCGATAGAAAATAATTTCGATCATCTAATTTCAAATAACGAGGTACGCAATACAATGGGCAAGAGTAAATATAATTTTTTTTTTTTTTTTTTTTTTTTTTTTTTTAGATTTTCTCCATTGAAATACATATATTAATAATTACAAAGTTACAAAGCATTGTATAAGGAATACTGTTGCTAGGAAGCTAAGATGGAATATTTCATATAAATGCTAGGCTATAAAGTCCTTGGTTCTGGCTAAATAATCTTTTTTTCCATGTAATTTATCTAAAGAAATGCATTATTAGATATAAATGTAAGAGTTTAGCCAGCGGAGTCCTTAAAATCTAAGTATGATCTTAAAAATATTTTTAAAACATATGTGGATTGGGGTTTGCCGTCCCCTCGATGTTCATGTTTTCTAAAGCAGCTAAAAGATCAGTCTCCATGCACTGTGTATTTGGAAGCGAGCCTCCACACTTTCCGGCTAATGACTTGTAGTGATCCAAGACCTTTGAAAAGAGGTTTAAGTATTCCTCCGACGATCTCGAACGGCGGAAAAGATGATTTTCCAACGCCTTGGCCCAGCTTATTTTTTCTGGGCCCTTATATGGGGACCAAAAGTGAAGCTTGCAGATGATATTTTCATGAAAGGCGGGACACCTCCAGTCTTCTCCTGACATATTGCAAACTTTAAAATTGATAAGAATTGGAGCAAGTTCTCATTCTTCGTTTAATAATAAAATATTTTTGATGAATTCATAATTCAATAAATTCAATACTAAAATCAATACTTCTAATAATAATAAATTCAATACTTCTAAATGAAGAAGAATTTGAAATAATAAGTCCAAATTATAACCTAAATAAAGTTAGTGAAAAGCCTTAGATAGCGTAGGGTATAATTGGCTTAAGTTTTTCAGTTTCAAAATTACCATAAAAGAATAAAGTACTATAACTTCCAAACAAAAAGGAAAGTTTTAACTTTCATACATACAGCAGCGGATAACGGAAGGAGGCGAAAACGATAAGTTCACCGCTGCATCTATTTGTATGTATAAAATATATAAAATTATTTTTGGCTGCACTTGAACTAATTATTTGTTTACAATATTGAAAACGAGGGTCCGACAGTGATTTTACAATAATTTATGCGTCTTAATTTTATCCACAGGCAATTGTTCATATGTATTGACAATATTTTAATGAAATGTATATACAACTTTATTATTCACTTTAGCTCTACTATTTTTAAGTACGGATGCGCCAAGAATTGAAAGGAGGGTGCAATATTCCAGCACAATACGAATATTAATTTGTCTTTTCTCGACTTTCAATTTTTTGCACAAATACCTGCGGTTCTGAGTTCGGATCCTTTAATCCTGCGGCTTCTTTCCTAGTAAACTGCAGCGCATGGGGATGACGATGACTCCTTCAATAAAAGCGCTGAATAAATCCAGTTGTTAAATAAATGTTGTTTCACGACGCGAACTTTAAATTGTTTGTTGTTAATTGTTTTCAAAGTCACCAGCCCTACCGTCGCGAGCAACTTTTTATTTTTATTTTTGTTTTTGTATTCTTTGTGTCACTGTCACTTGTTGCTTATTTTATAAAATTTTAATAAACAAGTCACCCCGGGGCCGCCAAAATGTTTTTTATTTTATCTCAACGATTTTTGAAAAAAATACATTCCCTCGAGCTGATAAAGTTGTTGGGTCTGACTCTTACGTCGACGACATGTTAACGGGTGCTGGTTGCGTGGAGGAGCTTAAGACAATTAAGTCTGAAGTAACTCAGGTTCTTCAAAACGCTGTGTTTGAATTGAGTAAGTGGTTTTGAAACTCGCCTGAAGTTACTGCATCCGAGACCACCGTTAAGCAAATAACACTTTCCACTGCATTTGGAATTACAAGGCATGCTTATTCACAGTTAGAAGATATCTCAATACCGAGATTTGTGATGAGTGAGCCGAAGTCACCAATTCAAATTCATGAATTTTTCATCGATGAGAGCCTACGAAGCCTGCTTCTATATACGTTGCGAATCTGCAGATGCATGATTAGATTAGATTATATTAGTAACACAACTAAATACTGAAGCCGAGAACAAATTGAAGTCTAGTCTAAGTTAGCATAGTCCCTTTTACTACGGGGATATGAAACGAGAATATCAATATATAATCTTTGAAAAGGACGTTTGGAACTTTGATTTCCCATTGGAGGTGTTTATATTTGGTTAGAGGCCATCTCGTTCTTCGTTCGGATATTCAAACATTTTTCGCGTTTACGGTTGTAAATCTGTAAGTTTACATTGATTCTGCTCTACTTTCAACAAAAGCTCAAATTATCTATGGCTTGTCCAGGTTAACTTTCTACTTTTTCCTAACAGTTTTGTCATAGGAAATGACAACTCTGCGAAATTTGCATCAAAGCTGCGGTACCGATACCGTCAAGTTGAAAGTATAACCATTTAATTGTTTCATGTTATGGGGTGCAGTCCAATTTAGAATACAGGATACCATTTCTGGATCCGTAGATATTCCTCCATTCCAATTATGTAATTATTATGCTACATATTAAGTGATTTTGTTTGTTACAAAGGTCTTTATAATATTTTTTATAAGCATCTCATTTCTTTTCTGAGTGAATTTAATCTTTTATATTAAGATAATTTTTTTCATTTCTTTTCCGAAATGATTCGATCTCAAAGGTGCACAAAATTGCATATAAAAAATATTCTTGTTCGGCACGTGACTGATTTTTTTTTTGTTTTTCTTCTTTTTTCACTAAAATTGATATCAGATATTTTGGGTTTCGCATGCAGGTTCGTCACCGGTACTTTACCTCGTCAAGAGGTTTTTTTATATGATATCAGTTGTTTTTTTGTATATATTGATCTTCAATTATTTAAAACAGAACGCATAATATATCACTGTGGACGGAAGTCCACGAGGTGACGACCTGCATGCCTAGGCGTGCGCGAGGAAACTCTATATATAGCCGAAGAATTAAAAATTTTCTGTAGGCAACCGATCTAAATGAATGATATACCAATCGAAAGGTATTGTTTCAATTAGATAATTTTTGTCGAAACATATTCCAAAAGTTATTTGGTTTGTGAGAAATTAGGGTGAAAGTAAAGAAATTTTTTATCACTAAAGTGGGGCTGGTGGACACATTTTAGTCCCCAGATACAATATTTTTATATATTCGCTAAATACGCGTCGATTGGTGCCTCAATCGACCCGATCCGACATTACAATCAGAAGTTATTCGAAAAATTCGATTTTTTCTTCTTCTTCAAAATGAAGCCAGTTTGCGTCGGTTTGTCGGTTTGTCTGTTTGCACTATTTTTATCTTAAAAATCCTGAAAAAAATTGGAAAATGTTTGTTACTATCATATGAGCAACTATTGTTCTACAACTTTTTGAAATACCTTAAGCTTACGTCAAAAAATTAAAAAAACTTTGTTAATGAAAAAATTCATAACTTTATAATTAAAAAAGATATTAAAAAGAGCTTTGCACCGTTGAAATGGTTTTTTAAAAATCAATTTCACTTTCTTTGAGACCAAACGTCTATATAGTACACAAAAAAAAAATACACTGAAAATAAACTTTTTTTTTAAGAAAAAAAATTATTTTTCAAAATTTGGGCGACTGATCCTTTTTATATTGCACGTGGAGATAGCTTTTGAGATGACGCAACTTTTGATATATCGCTCATATCTGGCAAAATCCGTTAACTCAAGATATAGTCCTGTAAGTGCAGCTACCCATTTTGTGCAGCCTCCTGTGAAGCTTGCATTTACTTATACATGTGTGTGTATTTGATTGGCACCTTTGCTTTTTGGAGTCTGCATATATTTGGTCAATACCCTAAAAAAAAATGGAGTATATCTTTTCAGATTTTAGTTTATATATTTAAAAATAAAATCCAAATAAAAAAGGGCTTAAAAAGTAAAACGTAAACATTGACTCAAGTTGGACTCGAACCCAGGCCCTCCGTGTTAAGAACCACGACGCTCTCCACTCGGCCAACCTCGAACTTTGTTGCTTGATGGCAACTTTTGATGTAATTCTGCTTTGTGTTTCAGTGTCTCATGTCTTAATGAGAAGACTCACAAGATTGGTACTTCAACCGACCCGGTCCGACATTTCTTTCAGAAGTTATTCAAGAAATTCGATTTTTACAGTTTTTTCAAAATGGGTGGGTCTGTTTGTCTATATTTTTTTCTTTGCAATACTGAATAAAATTGGAGATTTTTGTTAATGTCATATGACTCATATGTATGATATGAGCAATTATTGTTCTACAACTTTTTGAAAAAGATGTAAAAATCTAATTTCTTGAATAACTTCTGAAAGAAATGTCGGACGGGTCGGTTGAGGTACCAATCTTGAGGTCCCAAAGAAAAACAAGAAAGGAAAGCTAACTTCGGGCGAAGCCGAAGTTGATATACCCTTGCAGTTGTGCCATTTCCGATCGTTCAGTTATATGGTGGCTATTGGATATAGTTGGCCGATCCCTATGAAATTTGGCCAATAAGGTTATTTATTATGATTCCAAAATGGAATCTGTACCAAGTCCCATCTTTCTAACTTAAAAAACACCAAAGTTATGCCAATTCCGATCGTTCTATGACAGCTATAGGATATAGTCGGCCCATCCTTATGAAATTTTGTACAAAAGTTATTTTCAAATATTTCAAAAATAAAATCCAAATAAAAAAGGGCTTAACAAGTAACACATAAACATTGACTCAACTAGGATTAGAACTCAGGCCCTCCGTGTTAGGAACCACAACGCTCTCCACTCGGCTAATCTCGAACTTTGTTGCTTGATGGCAAATATTGATGTAATTCTTCTTTATGTTTCAGTGTCTCATGTCTTAATGAGAAGAATGCAAAATTTTATGAGTAGAACGCTTTATATGCATATGCCCCCACTGAGCATATAATGCATATAAATAAATGCAGCCACCACCGTTTTGGTCCAAATCATGGATTAAAAGCTAAAAAAAACCAGGCAAACCAACTCCGCCAATACTTTTCTAATATTTATTATTTTATATCGCACACCCAAAATAAATTGTTACATTCAACAATTGGTTTAACTAGAAAAACTGGAAAAACGAAATTTCCAGTTTTTTTTAATTTTTTATCTTTGCGCATTTATTTTAGATATAATACATGTTTATTATATGATTGATCGGATATGCCATAACTTTGTTTTTTTTATAAGTTAGAAGGATGGGACTTAGTACAGATTGCATTTTGGGAAATCTTATCCGATTTGCAAAATTTTATTTGGATAATTGGCTTAACTTTGTTGTTTTTGAAGCTAGAATGATGGGACTATCTATGGTTTCCGTTTTGGGCAATCTTATCCTATGTTTCATAAGAATCGGCCAACTATATCCTATACTTGCCATATAACTGAACGATCGGAAATGGCACAACCTTTCTATTTTTGAAGATGCTTGGGGCTATTTCCAATATTTTTATTAGAAATTTTGTTGATGGTGAAATTCTCATAAGGATCGGACAACTCTATAGGATATATATAATAATAACATAAGCTTCTGCTTAACTGCAAGGGTATATCAACTTCGGCTCCGCTTGAAGTTAGCTTTCCTTTCTTGTTTTTTATACCCTTGCGTATTAGAGGGTATTATAATTTTGGTCAAAAGTGTGCAACGCAGTGAAGGAGACATCTCCGACCCTATAAAGTATATATATTTATGATCAGGATCACCTCCTGAGTCGATGTCCGTCTGTCTGTCTGTCTGTCGGTTTCTACGCAAACTAGTCTCTCAGTTTTGGAGCTATCGAGTTGAAACTTTGGACACATCCTTTTTCTCCTTGCAGGTATATAAGTCGGAACGGCCGGGATCGGTCGACTATATCCTATAGCTGCCATATAACTGATTGATAGGAAATGCCATAACTTTGGTTTTTTTTTAAGTTAGAGGGTTGGGACTTTCCACACATGTTACGTTTGACCAAAATATCTTATGTACAAAATTTCATAAGGATCGGCCGACTATATCCTATAGCTGTCATAGAACGATCGGAATTGGCATAACTTTGGTGTTTTTTAAGTTAGAAAGATGGGACTTGGTACAGATTACTTTTTGGGCAAAATAATTCGATATGCCAAATTTCAAAAGGATCGGCCGACTATATACGATCCGCTATACATATATCTAATAATATGCGTGGCGCCACCTAGCGGACTGCGACTGAACTGCAAGGGTCTATCAACTTCGGCTCCGCCCGAAGTTAGCTTTCCTTTCTTGTTTTTTAATAATTTATTATATAGTGGAACTCTCATAAGGATAGGCCTCTCATCTGTTAATTTGTTAAAATAATTTGGTTTCCCACAACTACGAAACAATTTTGGATTTAAAATACATTTTTGGGCAAATTTTTAATTAAAATTTTTAAACTAACCAAATTCCAAAACCTTTGTAAATTAAAAATACGTATAACTTCAGAGCCACTGAAGCTATCGAAAAATTCTTTACGTCTTTGGAATGGTTTTTAATTATTCCACCTTCTTGAATGTCAAAATCTATAGAGTTAAAAAAAAAAGAGTTTTGATGTTTATCCTTACAATTAAAGTATTGCTAACTGTGTAAATCGCCTGTCCAGAGGTTACTTCCATATATGTATATATATTCTATATGTTATGCGTTCTATTTTAAATATTTGAAGATCAATATATACAAAAAAACAACTGATATCATATAAAAAAACCTCTTAACGAGGTAAAGTACCGGTGACGAACCTGCATGCGAAACCCAAAATATCTGATATCAATTTTAGTGACGAAAATATGCTATATAGGTGTACAAAATTGCATATAAAAAATATTCTTGTTCGGCACGTGCAAGAAAAACAAAAAAAATCAGTCACGTGCCGAACAAGAATATTTTTATATGCAATTTTGTACACCTATATAGCATATTTTCGTCACTAAAATTGATATCAGATATTTTGGGTTTCGCATGCAGGTTCGTCACCGGTACTTTACCTCGTTAAGAGGTTTTTTTATATGATAGAATATATATATATGGAAGTAACTTCTGGACAGGCGATTCACACAGTTAGTAATACTTTAATTGTAAGGATAAACATCAAAACTCTTTTTTTTTTATCTCTGTAGATTTTAACATTCAAGAAGGTGGAATAATTAAAAACCTTTCCAAAGACGTAAAGAATTTTTCGATAGCTTCAGTGGCTCTGAAGTTATACGTAATTTTAATTTACGAAGGTTTTGAAATTTGGTTAGTTTAAAAATTTTAATTAAAAATTTGCCCAAAAATATATTTAAAATCCAAAATTGTTTCGTAGTTGTGGGAAACCAAATTGTTTTAACAAAATCAAAGATGAGAGGCCTGGTAGTATATAAGTCGGAACAGCCGGGATCGGTCGACTATATCCTATAGCTGCCATACAACTGATTGATCGGAAATGCCCTAACTTGGTTGTTTTTCAAGTTAAAAGGGTGGGAGTTTCAATCGATTCCTCTTTGGGCAAAATAATTCGATATGCCAAATTTCATAAGGATCGGCCGACTATATGCGATCCGTTATATATCTTATAATACGCATCTTACGCCACCTAGCGGACTGCGACTCAACTGCAAGGGCTCCTCCCGAAGTTAGCTCTCCTTTCTTTTATTTTTAATAAAGCCTAGATTTAGAACATTAAATAAAGCTCTCGAAAACGCTCGTTAACTGAACAGAATTCTTCTGGCGAGGAATTCTTAAATTGCCCGTAAGTTGGACAAAATGTAGCTTCTGAAGGGGCATACTTTGAATATTGAAATAGTATTTATTTTTTTAAATAAATCTCCAGAGTTGTGAAAAATGGCAGTTTCATTTCAATAGACCTGGTATAAACACGAAAAAAAACCTATAATCATATCAGACCTATTAGATATAGCCGAATTTAAAATCGCCTTACACCAAGACTTTATTATAATATATGCAATTAAAATATATGCAATTATTACTGATAGTTGAGTCGTTTACCATTCAAGATGAATTTCACATAATAATGGTAAACTATTAATTGATAATCGCGTCGCAAAATGTAGTGGCAAGTATTGTGAAGCTATCAGCGTTTTGATAGCGGGAATATGCAAGTGCATAAAACTAAGAGCTTGCGAAGAAGCTCCACCAAAGCTCCCAAAGTGCATGCGCTACAAAAAACAACAAAGCGCATGCGAATCTGAGAGAATCAAAGAATATGGAACTGCTGATAACGGGAAATTAGTGTACCGCTGCAGCTAGATACACAGAGAGAATTAATTAGTAATAATCACGATATTTAAAGCTGGCACAAGTCCCAACAAGTATTATTTAATGTTTAGTTTTATGACAGAAATATTCAACAGTTATGCAGGACATAATCAAGACAGATGGGTCTTGTTTTACCGGATTACTGAATGAAAAAAAATCTTTATCTAAAAAAATCAGAGAAAAAATAAAAACATTGACATAATCCAAGATTGAACCACTCAGTTAAATGGATCTTATTTAATAACTTTTAATGGCACCTAATGTAGAAGTTAATTAAGTTAGGTAGTAGTGGTAGTTATTGATCCGTTGCTGATGACGATGTCCTCAGGTGAGGGTAATGTGGTTATCCCTGGCGGTTGCATAAAGGGTTCTTCCTTCTTGCTGGAAGTTATGGTGGGAGTTACTAACTCCGTTGTTACTGCCGTTGAGGTTAGGTAACCAATTTTACAAATGAATTGACTTTTACGGCTTGTGCCGGAGTATTGATATAAGACTTCTTTATTGTATGAAGCTCAAACATAAACTGAAACTTAAAGCTAACAAAATATGTTTCATAGCGGCCACGCAAATATGCAGTGTTCGTCGGCTATGCATGGGCATCCGGCTAGACGCTGTGTCAGCGTTTTGGCCAGAGCTTCACTTGGCCAGGGTTAACTTCTACCTGGCCTGGTTAACTGGCTACCAGAAACTTCTTTGAATGTATGCCCCACAACTTATAGCCATTCCGTTCGTAACCAACCAGAATTCATTTGAATGATTTGTCATCAAATTTTCTTTTTCGCATTTTATCATTCACATCAACTGTTAAACCGAATATCAATATTTCAAACTTGGCTTTCTGTTGTGCCACATTTCAAATGGAGTTTTCTTATTCTGAATTAAATATGTTAATTAAATATGTTGCTTTTAAATCAGCTTAACTCCAAAAACTTTTATTCAATTTAGATCCATTAATCATTGCTCTAGTCTTTCAGTTATGGATCCGATCATGCGTTCGGATACTCCATTTAATTGCGGTGTAAGTGGAACCGTCAAATGGTAACTTATACCTTTTTCACTACAATAACTTTTCATCTCATTTGACAATTATTTTCTGCGATTATCGATGTAAAGATTCGCAACCTTGAAATAAGCTTCACTCTTTGCGATGAAATCTTTACTGATCGTATACTGATCGACAAAGATTACATAATTGTTTCTTCCATCAATACTATTGGAGTTATTGGACCACAAACATCTGAATAAATTGTGAGGAGATTAGATCTCCCACACGCCAAGACAGGTGGCAAGATGGGCAGCAGCGGGGGGGAACAGGCAAGCTAGCACGGCGGCGTCGGAGGGGCCAGCGCGTCGGTGTTTAGAAAGTACGGAAGGGAAGAAATGCCCCAGCGGAGGCAGAACTCACGGCGGCGCGCACGAAAGAAGCTGAAAGAGGAATCACCGTGGAACGTAACGGTCCCGGACGGACCTCCGCGGCCGCGCTCGAATTTTATAGGAGAGTGCGGGGACGGCAGGGAACGAAGTGGCTCGCGACTGCGCAGCTGTGTTTAGAAAAACGCAGAAAACACAGAAATGCATTTGGAGTGACCAAGTGGAGCGCGGGGGTATCTGGATGACCAGCACAATAAAAATACGGATCGTTGGCACAAGCGGGGCAAACAAGGGGGGGCAAATAAAGAAAGTCCGCCGATAGAAAGGCGGCGGGAATTGCAGCAGTTCAGCTCAGACTTACACTTATAATATCCAATCAGCCAAACTTATATTTCGCCATCTTTCGATCAAAGTGGTGTGTTAACGGATCTTCTTAAGGTCAAGCCCGTGTGTTCTCCAGGTACTGATGGAGTACGAGGCTGTATTCTGAAAAACTGCGCCGAGGCACTCTGTTAACCATTCGCTTCTTATAAATGAACTCAGTCTTTTGGGATTCCCAACTGATCTTTTTATCTGGATTTCGAGCTACTTATCTGGGTGAAGCCAACGTGGTGTCCTATTCGATTTGAGACTTAAATTTACCGACCATATATCTACCATGGTTAATAAAGCTGTGGGTGTGCTTGGTTTTATTAAAAGATGGTCAAAAGAATTTAATGACCCGTGCACATCTAAAACGTTATATACATCATTGGTCCGTCCGATTCTTGAGTATGGATCGTGTGTCTGGAGTCCTCAATATGGAGTACACCAAGATCACATTGAATCTGTACAAAAAAACTTTCTTACTTTTGCTCTTAGGGGACTTAATTGGGATGCAAATCTTTACCTCCCCTTTTGTCATAGTAGACTTTTACTAATCAACTTACCATCATTACCAAACCGTAGAACGATGCTGGGTGTCATGTTTCTATATAATCTTATTTATGGAAATATAGACAGCCAGCATTTACTAACACGCTTAAATTTCAACATTCCTAGTAGAAGGACCAGAAACTTTCGTCCTCTACTCCTCAGCCATTGTAGTTCGACATATGGCCAACACGATTCGTTCGAGGGTATTATGTTCGGACTACAATGGTCTCTACCACATCTTGTCACTTTGCTCTAATAACAATCTTAAATCGCTTATATTAACCGCCTTATCTGTGCAACACTCTTCCTCGTGGTGTCTTTCTCCTAATCCTCGCTTATCGATCTCGGATATATTCCCGCGATTTGAGCCGTACGTTACGCGGCAGCGTCCCTCGGTCGGTTGGACGGGAGGTGGGCTGTATGTATGCAGTGGGAACAGCGCAAAAAAAAAAAATATATGTTTTTTTTTCTTTCATTAAATATAAGTATTTATATAAGCATTTCTTCTCATTAAATATAAGTATATATAAGTATAAATAAAATAAGAATAAATTATTTTAATTTTTGTTTTTTTTTGTTTTTTATTTACTTTTCTTATTATATTTTATTTCTTATTTCATATTCATACAAGAGTTAAGTCTCTTGTTTTTTTTTAAATTTTTTTTTTGTGTTTTTGTGGTTTATGCCTTCGCCGCCTCCTGCGCTTGGGCATTCAGCTCACTGAGGTAGGCCCTCTTTTCCTTCCTTGTGCCAGCGTGACGCAGCACAGCAATCACTGGCGACACAAAGTTCACCACCGTGTACGGCCCGTCGTACTTCGGCGCTAACTTTGCCGCGAATTCTTCGGCCGTCTTGGACAAATGGTGCTCCTTTGCCCACACCGTGTCGCCGATCTTCGGGCTCCACTCCCGCCTCCTGAGGTGGTAGTGCCGAGCTTGCTCCTGCGCCGCGCGCTATATATTTCTTCGCACCAGCTCGAACACTTCCTGTAATTTTGCCGCATTTTCTGAGGGGGTGGCTTGTGCTTCTCTTGTCCCCAATGCCCCTTTGTCGAATATCGCTTTCGGCTTGGTTTATACCGCATGCATGACTCGCATTTCCTGACATAGTTCCTTACGTCCCTCTGAATCCCTGGCCAGAAGTACCGTGATGCTACTTTCGCAATCGTTTTCCTTCCGCCTAGATGTCCCGCTGTTGGTGCGTCGTGGTTCTCCTTCAGCACCTGTTGCCTCATGTCCATCGGCACACATAGTTTCCACGATGCTACTTCCTCGCTTCCGGCTCTGTGTGAAACATGTCGGTAAAACAGGCCTGCCTCCTCAACGTGTTCCGGATATTTCTGTGGGTTTTCCTTTATCTTCTTCTTCAGTGAGCCTATCCAAATGCATTCTGTGTCTTCGATTGCTGTGGCACTCCTCAGCTTCTCCACTATCGGCTGGCGGGAAAGTGCATCCGCGACTACGTTCACCTTGGGTTTTCTTTAGCTGATAACGTAATCGTACTGTTGCAACTCGAAGACCCATCTCGCGATCCTTCCAAGTGGGCTTTCTATATTGTTCAACCATTTCAGCGCCATGTGATCCGTGATCACGTCGAACTGGTACCCCTCCAGGTATGGTCTCATCTGCCGAATGGCCCATATTATTGCCAGGCACTCTTTCTCCGTTGCCGAGTAATTCTTCTCCGCGCCTATTAGCGTTCGGCTGGCGTAAGCGACCGCTCGCTCGCCCTCATCAGTGTCTTGCGTCAGCACTTCACCCACACCATAGTCGCTGGCGTCTGTTTGCAGCACAAACGTCTGCTAAACTCGAGTTTAACTTCACAAATACCTCTTGGTGCCTGGCCGTCCACTCCCACTTTGTTCCCTTTCGTAGGAGATCGTAACGGCCTTGCAATCCCAGCGAAATCAGGGACGAATCGCCGATACCACGACGCCATCCCGATGAACTGCCGTACCCCTTTCACGTTTGTCGGGGGTTTCACGTTTGTCCAATTCAGTAATCGCTGCGACTTTTCCCGGATCCATACCAATCCCTTCACTTGTTATCCGGTGGCCCAGGTACAACAGCTCTTCCCTGAAGAAATGGCACTTGTCTGTGTTTATTCTTAAGTTTGCCGCCTTCAGTCTTCGGAACACTTCCTTCAAATTTGCCATATGCTCCTTCGTGCGTCCGATCACGATAATGTCATCTTGATACGCAAATGCGTGCGGAGCCATATCCGGACCTATGACCTGGCTAAAGCCCTATGGAACGTTGCCGAGGCTGAGTGCAATCCGAACGGCATCACCTTCGACTGGTACCGCAAGGGACGTGTACTTTTTGCTCCCTTCCTCCAGTGGGATTTGCCAATACCCGTCTTTAAGGTCGATGCCGCTGAAAAATTTTGCCTTCTTTAATTGTTCCAGTATGAAGTTTATCCGTGGCATCGGGTACGCATCCTTTACCGATTTTGCGTTTATTTGTCGGAAGTCCACGCACATTCTCCATTGACCCGTCTTTTTCATCCGCTCCATCTGTCTCTTCTCGGGATCGTGACTTGGTGGCCTGCGCATGTTATTGTTTTGCCAAATTCTGCGAGGAAATCCCATCCAAGCACCGCGCTGTCTCCCATGCCTGGCAACACCAACATATTCAAATTTTTCTTCTTGTTGTCAAAACTTACTTCGTCTGGAGTACCATTTGAGTTTCTGTGTGGCTCCCATTGATCAACTTTACCAGTCTCCTTGTTGCTCTTTGCTCTCCGGCGGCTCCCGGGCTCTCAGGAGCATGCACGATCGATTATTAAATGGCCTACGTCGGCCCACCTGATTCGCTGGAAAATGCGGAGCTAAGGCCAAATCCACTGTGACGAACACGGTGTAGTGGATACCGACTGGTTGCATACTCTGCCTACGGGAACGGCCTAGCTCAGGGAAGAGGCAAGGGGGTCGGTTACTTCCTAATCAGCATCACCGCCACACAATAAAAATTTGTAGACAGAGTTAGGAAAGGGGATACAGTCATCTGGAAGGATACGAAGTCGAGACAGGAAACCTTGCTGTTGGAAGAACTAAGGTGGTGAGGTTCTTCTGCTTTGCCCGCCCTACCTGTAAAGAATCAACAACGAATTGCTGCCGCCCTTACCCATCTACATTGAAATCGATCAGCTCAGGTGCCCATACAATTATAAATTTACTTCATTTACTTCATTTCAAAATCAAACTTCAATACAAAAACATAATTGCTTCTTCTTCAGACTCATGATTAACCTAAATCCTTACTTCTAATTGGTCCTAATCCTACAAAATGAGTTTAATATAGCTTAATTAACGAATTGGAATGTAATGTAAAATGTGTAGATAAAGAACTAAATGTATGTATGTAAAGTAGGAGTAAGGTAGAAAGTCTACCTAATCATTTGGATATGGACTGACTATTCATATGTTTTCCTCTAGAGGCACTGTTACATGATCAAGTCACAATGTTTACTCACGAAACCATCCCTCGAAGTCCGCAGGCCTGTAGACGAGAACGCTGGATGTTTTGGGTGATCAGGTTAAATGCGAATTAAATTATGGAGTGTTGATGCATGTTGCCAAAATCTTATCAATGCTCTACAGGAAAAGAAGATGAGTCTAGGTTCGATCCAAGATGATTTACAAAAAAAATAATAACAATTAAATTCTACTTAATAATACACTAATCCTGGCACAGCTTGTCGCGCTTCTCTCCTGGTTGTTGTTGTTATTGTTGAATCGTCACTATGGACGAGATGTCTGCCTCAGCGATCGTCGGCTAGCCCATCAGGTTAAATGCGGTCGGCTCAAACGAACATGCGGTTCTGCTCCGGTAAGTGAGGTTATGTCCTCCACGCTCCTGGGTTGGCCAGGTTCCAGTTCCGCTCCTGATCTTCTGCGGCCCCAATCACGCACACGTCGCCAGCCACAGACCTCGCCTATCGTGGTTCGAGTCTGGACCGGGTTCGCGCACGTTTAGGGGCTGACCGAGGAAAGCTTTTCCTGGATCCCTGGCCGATGATCCACGCGGTGTCTCCGCCGTAGACCTCTGGGTCGAAACTCGATCGGTTGCTTGACGTAGGCTTTTGGCGAGCGCTACGTAAACGATCGGGGGGGTTTTCTAACACTTCCTAGAACACTTTCATTATTACTCTACTTAGCGACATATTAGTCGGCTCACCTGGAGTCTTTTCGCCACAACCACAACCCACGTGCAGCGGCGAACGGCTGGGCTCATCCACAGCCAACGTTCGGCTGCTATTCTCAGTCTCACTGGTGTACCGTGTTCGGTATTATCCCAATTTCGACGTTGGTGATATTCACTATCTATTATGCGTTATAGACAACTTTTCACTTTGGCGTTTTGATCGGAAAGAACACGCCAATCAAGCGGAAATTCGGTTGTCAAAATTGCCAGATAGACGGGGTTGCCAGATTGTTTGCCTTAACAGCTTTAAAAGGCTGTAACAGCGATCTGTTATCGACTTATTTTTATTCGACTACTAAATATCGTCTACTAACTATCGACTACTGTTTGTTTACTTTTAGAGTTTATCTTTTCTGTTTATTTTTCATAAACCAAATTCATATTCGTACCCTCACACCACCGTCTCAAGGGTATGGCACCTTTAGTCCAGAAACCGAGCCATCGATTCGCAAGTTGACAGGCTGTTATCACTGCTTCCTGCCAGAGAGTCTACCCACTTGGCCTTTGTAGCAGCTTTTGGAAGATGATCTGTATGAGGAGGCACCGTTGAATTTCGGCCGATGTCCCGGAACTCATAAGGGCCCGCATATGACCATTGAATCGGTCGGATAACTCCCGAAGAGTAGCAACGGATCCCGGTTCAACCACCCTTAGCTGCAGGATTTCGTTGATGTGAGCCTTGAAGAATTACCGTCGGATACTGAAACGGTTGCGCAAAAGATCAAGGTCGGTAATCTCCAGCGCCCTCAGAGCCTCCAGCTCCGATTTCCGCAGGCACGAAATGAGCCACCAGAGCTTCTCCATCTTGGTCATGTGCGGATGACTGTCAATGGTATGTCAGACATCCATAAAGTACTCCTGTATGGAGTAGTTGAAATCCCAGCACCACTGGTACTACCCAAAAGCTTAGAGTGATCAGCATTTCTCATGGAACGCTTGGCAACCTCCACCTGGATGTCAACGTGCACATCTGTAGCCAGCTGAGAGAACCGCCAATATAAATCGGTCCTGAACTCGCAATATTTTAGCTCTTCAATTCCTCCTGCAGCGTAGTGAAGCGATCGCGCAGACGCTTCTCCATGGACTCGAGGGTCAAAATGGAAGAATCGTCTGTCTGCATCGCAGCCTTAACTTTGCGAAGGACCTTCATTTCCTGGCATGTCACCTGTTAAGATTTGTTAAGATTCCGGAGGAATTGTCATATAAAAATGGTAAACTATGTAAATTGAATAAGTCAGTTTATGGTTTGAAACAAGGGGCGCGATTCTGGTTCGATACTTTTAAAAATGTTTTAAAAAGCATGGGCTTTAGTAATTTAGCATTGGATAAATGTATCTATCTACGAGACCATGGTGATATCCTAAAAAAATATCTATTTGCTTTTATATGTAGATGATCTGGTTAATGCCACAGAAAGTAATGAGATAATGAATTTTCTTAAGACACTCCTAATGAGCAAATTCAGGAGGACAGATTTTTGTGAAATAAGACAGTTTATTGGAATAAAAGTAGAAAGAAGAAATGGATATTTATATCTTAGTCAATCAATCAATATGGAAGAATGCCATACAGAACACCACTTCCCACTAAGTACAGCAATAAGTTTTCCCATGGAGAAAACTCAGCACAGGCATGCAACAGATGCGGAGGCATGGGCCATTGGGCCAGCGGGTGCTGGAACCTCAGAATTTTGTTTTGCTGGATGTGCGGCGCAGTAGGGGTGTGAAGCACAGAATGCTGCCAAAGAGCGGGAAACGTGCAGCGATCTCAGCCGTAGAGAGGAATGTAGAGATCGCGAGGTGCTGCCTCTCAGAATTAGTTGGAGGATTAACAGGACAAGATCAGCAGTTGGCGGCAGTCATCAAGGTCGGAGGGCCATGATAGACACCGGGGCAACGGCTAGCTTCATTTCAGAATAGCTAGCAGAGAACCCGGGAATCGCCGGAGAACGGAAAGCAACAAGGAGACGAGTAAAGTTGGCCAACGGGAGCCACACCGAGACTCAAACAAGAAAAAGGAGTTGAATATGTTAGTGTTGCCAGGCATGGGAGACAGCGCGGTGCTTGGATGGGATTTCCTCGCAGAATTTGGCACAACAATAAACAGCGCAGGCCACCAAGTCACGATCCCGAGAAGAGAAAGATGGAGCGGATGCTTGGAGGATAGGCTGTCCATATCCATAACTGGACCCTCGGAAGAATGGGAGAGCGAGCGGGATAAAAAGTTCATCGAAGAAGAGCTGGCGGCGTTCACAAACCAGAAGGGTTGTTCAAACATAACCCAGCATAAAATCACCATGAAGGACGACATCCCAATAAAACAAAGATATTACCCAAAAAACCCCAAAATACAGGGGGAAATCAACGAAAAAGTGGAAGAGCTGCTGGAGAAGGGATGCATCGAGCCGTCCAATAGCGCCTACAGCTCACCTATTGTCATGGTGAGGAAAAAGACGGGTCAGTGGAGGATAAACGTGGACTTTCGGCAGATCAACGCAAAATCAGTAAAAGTTGCGTACCCTATGCCAAGGATTAACTTCATATTGGACCAATTAAGGGGGGCAAAATTTTTCAGCAGCCTCGACCTAAAGGATGGCTATTGGCAAATCCCACTAGAGGAAGAGAGCAGGAAGTATACGGCCTTTACGGTACCAGGGAAAAGTCTGTACCAGTGGAAGATGATGCCATTCGGATTACACTCGGCCTCGGCAAAATGTCAAAGGGCTTTAGACCAGGTCATAGGCCCGGATATGGCTCCGCACGCATTTGCGTATCAAGATGACATTATCGTGATCGGACGCACGAAGGAGCATATGGCAAATTTGAAGGAAGTGTTCCGAAGACTGAAGGCGGCAAACTTAAGAATAAACACAGACAAGTGCCATTTCTTCAGGGAAGAGCTGTTGTACCTGGGCCACCGGATAACAAGTGAAGGGATTGGTATGGATCCGGGAAAAGTCGCAGCGATTACTGAATTGGACAAACGGCAGTTCATCGGGATGGCGTCGTGGTATCGGCGATTCGTCCCTGATTTCGCTGGGATTGCAAGGCCGTTACGATCTCCTACAAAAGGGAACAAAGTGGGAGTGGACGGCCAGGCACCAAGAGGTGTTTGTGAAGTTAAACTCGAGTTTAGCAGACGTTTGTGCTGCAAACAGACGCCAGCGACTATGGTGTGGGTGAAGTGTTGACGCAAGACACTGATGAGGGCGAGCGAGCGGTCGCTTACGCCAGCCGAACGCTAATAGGCGCGGAGAAGAATTACTCGGCAACGGAGAAAGAGTGCCTGGCAATAATATGGGCCATTCGGCAGATGAGACCATACCTGGAGGGGTACCAGTTCGACGTGATCACGGATCACATGGCGCTGAAATGCTTGAACAAAATAGAGAGCCCACTTGGAAGGATCGCGAGATGGGTCTTCGAGTTTCAACAGTACGATTACATTATCAGTTCGTCCCAGGCTAGCATCTATTGTTAGCTGTGCGAAAGTGTCTCACATGCCAAATGTGCTGGTCTTACTGCATCTGTCTCGGATGCCATATCTCGCCGTGTTGGTCTCCATTATTGCTGCAGTGGGTGCCGGGCTGTCCAAGATGAAATGAGATCAATCATGCGACAGACCAAGAGTGGGTTTAAAGATTTGATCGTTGGTTTCCGAAAAATCAACGATCAACTCAGTGCGCTGGATGTTCAATTCAATAGCCTTCAGCTGTTGAATGAATCTCCTAAGCGGAAAAAATCAGCTACTAGGGAAGTTGCAGCTCCAGAGATCGCGGGGCAGCTGGATCCTCCCGCAATAATGCAGCCGCTCATGTCCCTTGCTACTCCTAGAGCAGGGACGGTAAATGAAAAGTCAGCACCCGAATTTACCGTAGCAGAGCATAACTTGTCTGCTTTGTCCTCCATGGCATCACTCCAAGTGATTCCCAGGAATACCCTAGAATACCCCGTAGCTTCCACTAGAAATGGTAACCCGCCGCTCGGACCCCCGGAACGGACTGATGCCGCGGTATTTCCGACCGTGCCACCAAAACCATTATAGGTAATCCCACCTGTTAGACAAATATTTGTCTCACGGCTATCCCCCGTTACCTCGGAGATTGATATCTCGGCTTATATCAAAGCCAACACCAAGGCCGTTATTAGAGTGGAAGACATTAGGAAATTTAAACACTCCTACTCGAGGCGCATGTCATCCTTCATGATACGTGTGCCAGTGCCAATGTTTGTGACGATATGTTCGCCTGGCTTCAGGCCAGAGGACATATTTGTACAAGAGTATCAGCCGAGTAAGGTAAAGAAAAAAAATTCGAAGCCTGCTGGAGTTGACTCAAATCCCTTTTTTGTTAATTATGAAATTATTCTGCGGAAAGAAAGAATATTGTATCTTAATTCGAATTTCACACACCCTTTAGTTTTTTTTTTTTAAATAATTGAGATCTTAATATCCATTGTTATTTTATTATAAATATATAAATTTATGTATATATATATATATAAGTGATATGAAAATATAAGAAAAGAATTTAGATTGAATTAAATAATGATAACTTTGCGATAATATTCGAGCATGGCCAGGCTAATTTATTGTTCTATTTAAATTAATAATTATAAACATCTCTAGCTATTCCTGTCCTTGAGCTCAACGGCGGCGAACATCGGTGAGTGAATATCCCTAAATTAAACTTTAATAGTTTTGCGGCGCAAACAGTAAATTTTAGCAAGGCATGAATTGAATAATTTTGGATTAATAATAATTTTAACTAATGAAATCGCAAATTTTCTAATTTCTAATATAATTACTACATTAATTCCAAACGTAGTTTATTGAATTTAACCCAATATTTTTAAATCTCTTCTTTATATCTAAATATAAATTTATATATATATATATTAATATGAATTCTAATGAAATTATATAAAGTAGCTGTAAGGAGAATTTTTATAATGAAATAGAAATACCCGACTGGGAAAAATGAATCAAGTTTGCTCCAATTTAAATTTGAGTGTTAGGAACTCCATGAAGGCTTAAGGCCATTACAGATCCGCCACCGAAACTTCAAATAGCCATGCTGGAACCACAATAGGTATCACATAGGATTGTGATATGGGGCGAATCAAACGTTGTAGATCTCGCCAAGGTCGGGTGGGTTAAGAATAGGGTATAATGAACATCTAATACCCTACAACTGATCAAAGTCATTCTCTCTCTCTTTCTTCTGAGCCTGTTTGCCTTTTAGGTGATTTGTTTCCTTAGTTTTCTTTTGGATTTGAGTCAGTAGGACAATCATCCGGGTTTTCTTTATTAATTTGCATCTAGTTAGTGCACTTAAATTTATTTTGATGATGTGTAGTATGGATACGTGAAAAGAACCACCCCCATCCGTCGAGCTTAGTCTAAGACCACAAGAAGTGCACGCCCTTCACTCCCATCCATACATCCCCAAGGTATATCCTCTGGACCTTGCAGTAGATCTTGCAATTTGGTTCTGTTTAACTACAGCCCGTGCACCCCCACGTTAGAAGTTGGCTAACAACGTAGGGAGTTCGAACCACACCCACACATTACAAAATTGGCGCCCAAACGGTGAGGCCTGGTTAGAGTTATCTAGTCAGTTTCCTTTTTTTATATCGTCTTTTATGGAACTGCAAGAGGCTAGAGTTTTTTTTGGCATCTTGACCCATTAGACAATGATATATCGTAGTAGTATTTTTTTTTTAGTAAAACCTATTAGATCTGTTTAACTTGAATTTCGAGGGAATCACCAACTGTTCCTCTTTAGGAATTGCGATTGCAGTTCAGCAGCTTGGACTGATCGACCAAAGTGACTGTTGTGTGTAACTTGACTTCTCCAAGTTGAATAATTTCAGATTTATCAGGTCCGAATAATAGATTCTGGTTAGGAATCGCAAGACGCTGAAAGAATTTTAGCTCTTGACCTACTGGATGTACATATTATCGGAACTTTTACAAATTAAATCAATTTTTCCCGTTTGCAGCAGTAGTTGCTCAGTGAACCGACTATCCCTTACTAACAATAACGTAACGGTTGAAATAAACGAGGCAGAGGCCTTAGGAGAAATGTTAGATCCCAGTCTTGAACCAATTAGAGCTAATCCATATAACAGAGGGAAAGGTGCTATAGCAAGAAAAGGGGTACAGACAAGGTCTATGCAACGTAAGGGACAGCCAAGTGACCCATACCTCGAGAGCGACAACCATCGAGAAGGGTTAGGCAGAACCGAAATAACGGATTTAGTACAATCATGTATACAAGCTCAACAAAACAACATGTTGCAGAATATATCCCAAATTATTAACTCATCGATAGAACAAGCTCTAAAAAGCAAAATGACTTCCCTTAATATCGAGTCAACAGAACAGATGCTTTGACGATTACCAATCGCAATTACCACCCATTCAGAGAAATATCAGTCATCATAGTGAGACATCAGCCGGAAATTCTAGAACGTCCAGTATTTCCCCCGAAAAAGTCGCTAGCATTATACAAGGCTGGCGGATTAAATTCGACGGTGCGCGAAACGGCATGCAAGTCGAAGACTTCCTATATCGTATTCGCTCCCTTACAGCACAAAATTTAGGAGGCGACTATCAACTTTTGTGTGATCATTTGTACTTGTTGTTCGCAGGAAAGGCGAATGAATGGTTTTGGAAGTTTCATCGTTCTCGTCCTATTTTCTCTTGGCACACCTTCCAACAGGAATTTCGCGAAAAATTTCAGGAAGTGGACTCCGATATGGACATTTGGGACTTGATCAATGTTAGACGACAGTCAGAACACGAACCATTCGAAGAATACCAGTTCGCTGTAGAAAATTTGTTAGGTAGACTAAAGATTCCCATATCAGAAATGCAAAGATATCGTTACGTTACGAGTTGATGCATTTAGGTATTAACACCCTTGCTAGATTACGTGAAGAAATTCGTACTCACGGGCAATTTCAAAAGCACATCAAGGCCCAATCCTTGAAACCGAAGATACCAAATCGTTCCGTTTCAGAATTATTTGGCACTTCAGCAGATGAACTAGAAATGGAAGTAGACGAAATCCATAAGAGGAAGATGGTTTGCTGGAATTGTCAGAAGCCAGGTCATAGGTTCGACGATTGTATGGAGGTCCGATCAGTATTTTGTTATGGTTGCGGAGCCAAAGATGTTTATAAGCCAAAATGCTCTCGGTGTAACCCGTCGGAAAACCGTCAGCGGGATGCGCAGAACACCACCTATCTGACGCATCCTTAAAATCCAAACCAATAGTTAAAGAAAATTATTCTCAAACGGAATTTACAACACCTATTCCAGAGAATAACAAAGTTCAGGAAGAGGCAGAGCCCCTTTGCGCAGTCACCGAACATCACTCATTCGTACCTCTACACCTTCGATGGAAAAAGTACAATGAAGCAAAGTGTCGCATATTTGGATACCCGAAGACGACGGCCAAACTGAAACCAAGACGTTCAACCACTCGGTTGAAGTTATTTTGGAAAAATGTTACCAATACCAGAAAAAAGTTAGTTTCCTCTATATTTTTTAACTCCGATGATAGGTTGTATACCGATATTATTATAGGAGAAAGGAACTATGTTGCATTACTAGATTCGGGAGCATCAGTAAGTTGCTTAGGCGGAAAAGCAGCTACCGAAATTATGAGCAATCACCAACTTAAGAAATGCTCGGGAAATATCCGAACAGCCAATAATAATAAATGTCCCGTGGTTGGGAAATATGTGACTAATATTTCTTACCGTGACAAAATAAGACCTATTGAATTTTATGTTATCCCAACATTAAGTCAGGATGTTTATTTAGGAATTGATTTCTGGAAAAGCTTCAACTTAATCAACCACCTAATTAGTCCTAAGGTTGCAGAATTAGATACTGAGAGGGATGAACAAAAGGGAAGCCCAAAAATACACCTTTTGTCACCTGATCAACAAAGCAACCTTGATAAGGTCATTAGTAAATCCATCGTTCGATAGGGAAGGCTTGGGTCGTACTCATCTCATGGAGCACATCATCGAGGTAGGCGAAGCAAAGCCAGTAAAGCAGAGACATTGGCCTATATCCCCTGCAATTGAAAAATTAATGTTTGAGGAAGTAGATAGGATGTTGGAATTAGGTATCATAGAGGAATCGAAAAGCCCATGGGGTAGTAACAGTGTCATTGTAAAACGAGGAGAAAAGATTCGTCTTTGCCTCGATTCCAGAGTGGTTAATAAGGTAACTATAAAGGACGCTTATCCACTACCACATATTGACGGAATTCTCAGCCGTTTACCACCAGCACGTTACATAACCGGCTTAGACATGAAGCACGCTTTTTGGCAGATCCCTCTGAAACAAAACTCTCGGCAGTACACCGCGTTCACAGTTCCGAACAGACCTTTATACCAATATAAACCAATATACCAATATAAGGTAATGCCTTTTGGTCTGTGCAATGCACCCCAGACACTTTGTAGATTAATGGACCTTGTGATCCCGGCTCACTTTCGTACAAGAGTTTTTGTTTACTTAGACGATCTTCTTATCTTATCGGAAGACTTTGAGCCGCACATGCAGCTTCTTCAAGAAGTGGCTGTATGTCTAAGGAAAGCCAATTTGACAATAAACTTCGCTACGTCTAACTTTTGCATGCGAGAAGTAAAATATTTAGGACTCATCATTGGATATGGTCAGCTTAAAACAGACAACGAGAAAATTATAGCTATCAACGAATTCCCCGTTCCCACTTCCGTCAAGCAACTGCGACGATTTTTAGGTTTAACAGGATGGTATAGACGCTTTGTGGACAATTATGCAACTGTTAGTTTCCCGTTAACTCAGTTGCTACGGAAAAATAGACAATTAGAATGCACCCAGGAGGCAGATAAAGCATTTGCTGAGTTGAAAGGAAAGCTAACATCAGCACCGATACTGCACACTCCCGATTTTTCTAGACCCTTCATACTACTGTGCGATGCAAGTATATGGAGTGGGATGTGTCTTGGCACAAGCCAATGCTAACGGCGACGAAATGCCGATTGCCCACATGTCCGAGAAACTGACAAAAGCGCAGCGCAATTACACAGTGACCGAACTAGAGTGCTTGGCAGTAGTCAAAGGGGTGAAGAAATTTAGAGCGTATATTGAAGGTCTAGAGTTTACAGTAGTCACTGATCATGCATCATTGAAGTGGCTAATGGAACACAAAGATTTGACAGGTCGCGTGGGTCAATGGGCGGTCAAGTTACAGCCTTTTGCCAAGCAGATGAAAATTGAGCAGATGAAAATAAACGTAGTAGCTGACACTCTTTCCCGTCAACATGAACCAGCGGTATCTGAAATCAAAGACTTCGGTCCATTGATAGATTTGACCTCAGTTGAATTTAAATCAGCAGAATACACGGATCTGATTGAAAACACCCAACGGAATCAGTCTAAGCTACCAGATCTCAAGATCATGGATAATTTTGTTTATAAAAGAGTAGAGCAGCCACTGGTGACGTTGTCCAAGAAATGAATTCATGGAAATTATGGGTACCTTCAAACTTAAGGCAAGAGACTTTATACAGATCACCCCCCCAGTCGCAGCTCATTGCGGCATTGGGAAAATGGTAGCAAATCTAAAAAGATTTTTCTTTTGGCCAGGAATGGTTTCGCAAATTCGGGATTAGGTTTTGAAGTGTTCCGTATGTCGCACAACGAAAAGCCCAAACGTAGTGTTGAAACCTCCGATGGGAAAGCCCTTAACGTCAGATAGGCCCTTTCCAAATTTGTACATGGATTTATTAGGCCCGTATCCCAGATCAAAAAGTGGGAATATCGGCATACTAGACATAGTAGATCATTATACTAAGTTCCATTTTTTACATCCGATCAAGAAGTTTACTTCGAGCCGGATTTGTGAATTTCTCGAAACTTCTGTATTTTATACCTTCGGTGTTTCTGAGACGATATTAACCGATAATGGCTCACAGTTCCGATCGGCTGAGTTCAAATCATTTCTGACCCGGTTCGGAACCAAGCATATTTGTACAGCTATAAGCGGAGCCCTTAGAGCCAATATTCATCAAAGTACTAGATTTTCGCCTTATTTTATGACCTTCGGTCAGAACATGGTCCTTCACGGGAAAGACTACGAACTGCTGAGAAACTTGAATCTTTTAAAGGACAATACGGAAATACAACGTACCGACGCCTTGCAGTGTATTCGAAATAAAGCAAAGAATAATATATCTTTGGCTCATGAAATAAACGCTAAGGTTTATAATTTAAGGACTAGATCAGTAGAATTTAAAAATGGTGAAGAAGTCCTTGCTCGCAATTTCGCACAAAATAATGGCAGCAAGAAGGTTAACGCTAAATTAGCACCTCTCTTTATTAAAGCTAAAGTGAAAAAGAAAGTAGGAAGTTCTTATTATGAACTGGGGAATGAATCAGGGAAAATTTTAGGAACCTACCACTTAAAGGACATTCAAGTAATAAAATAAAATAAAATATTAGTAGATATTAGTGATTTCAGTTAATGACCCCTGCTAATAAGATTTTTGAAGCATTAACTGTGGTGTAGTGTGTGGATTTCCAACAGGGCACTCATGCGAAGAGCGGTCATAAGATAGACATAGAAAAGCTTAAAAGCTTATCACCGAATATCATTGATCTGCGGTCACCTTGGATAAGTGAACGAAACATCACGCGATTCTTATCTATGTTTTTGCATACCGAGATAAGAGTGCCGTTATGTAAAAGCTTTTTCTCTAGCAAAGTTAGGGCTAGATTTGCATAGGAGAGCTTTGACATTATTTGACGAGCTTGAAAGCAATACGGCTGCAATCGTAAGCCAAGTTTTATAAATATTTAAATAGTGCTGAAAAATAAATAAAATTAAATCCCAGACGAATTTGTGGGATTTATTTAATAGTGTTCAGTAGTTTATGCCAGGTATGTTATAAATTCAGTGCAGTGCAGTTTTGTTTTCAAGAAATTATTACCCCCCCAGTGCCACGTGCCAGTGCGGCTAGCACCAGATTATGTAATCGGCTAGTGCTGAAAAATAAATATATATACATTTAATAATTTATAAATAAAATTAAATCCCAGACGAATTTGTGGGATTCATTTAATAGTGTTCAGTAGTTTATGCCAGGTATGTTATAAATTCAGTGCAGTGCAGTTTTGTTTTCATGAAATTATTACCCCCCCAGTGCCACGTGCCAGTGCGGCTAGCACCAGATTATGTAATCGGCTAGTACCAGATTATGTAATTGGCTAGCACCCTATTATGCAACCGGCTATCTGGAGGCCGAAATGGATGAAATATGGGAATTTACTAGTGCAGAGATTCGACGCGGGATCGCAATCTTTTGATATATTTTTGGATTCGACGACAAGCCCCCTTTTCGCTACACGGAGAGAAAACTCCGGCGAATTATTGATAAATTTGTAACTATAAGAAGTGCAATTATGTGAATATTGGCCTGCTGAATTTTATTCAAAGCTCTCAAATCCCTTTTGTTAATTATGAAATTATTCTGCGGAAAGAAAGAATATTGTATCTTAATTCGAATTTCGCACACCCTTTAGTTTTTTTTTTTTAAATAATTGAGATCTTAATATCCATTGTTATTTTATTATAAATATATAAATTAATTTATATATATACATATATAAGTTATATGAAAATATAAGAAAAGAATTTAGATTGAATTAAATAATGATAACTTTGCGATAATATTCGAGCATGGCCAGGCTAATTTATTGTTCTATTTAAATTAATAATTATAAACATCTCTAGCTATTCCTGTCCTTGAGCTCAACGGCCGCGAACATCGGTGAGTGAATATCCCTAAATTAAATTTTAATATTTTTTAAATTTTAGCAAGGCATGAATTGAATAATTTTGGATTAATAATAATTTTAACTAATGAAATCGCAAATTTTCTAATTTCTAATATAATTACTACATTAATTCCAAACGTAGTTTATTGAATTTAACCCAATATTTTTAAATCTCTTCTTTATATCTAAATATAAATTTATATATATATATATTAATATGAATTCTAATGATATTATATAAAGTAGCTGTAAGGAGAATTTTTATAATGAAATAGAAATACCCGACTGGGAAAAATGAATCAAGTTTGCTCCAATTTAAATTTGAGTGTTAGGAACTCCATGAAGGCTTAAGGCCATTACAGATCCGCCACCGAAACTTCAAATAGCCATGCTGGAACCACAATAGGTATCACATAGGATTGTGATATGGGGCGAATCAAACGTCGTAGATCTCGCCAAGGTCGGGTGGGTTAAGAATAGGGTATAATGAACATCTAATACCCTACAACTGATCAAAGTCATTCTCTCTCTCTTTCTTCTGAGCCTGTTTGCCTTTTAGGTGATTTGTTTCCTTAGTTTTCTTTTGGATTTGAGTCAGTAGGACAATCATCCGGGTTTTCTTTATTAATTTGCATCTAGTTAGTGCACTTAAATTTATTTTGATGATGTGTAGTATGGATACGTGAAAAGAACCACCCCCATCCGTCGAGCTTAGTCTAAGACCACAAGAAGTGCACGCCCTTCACTCCCATCCATACATCCCCAAGGTATATCCTCTGGATCTTGCAGTAGATCTTGAAATTTGGTTCTGTTTAACTACAGCCCGTGCACCCCCACGTTAGAAGTTGGCTACATTACACTTGTTCCTAGGCAAGATCAACCATGTTGGAAATTCGTTAAGTCGGCTTCTTGACTTATGTTTTGTATCTGATCCAGATGGTACCACACTTTCCAGAGCTTTGCACCTTACTAACCTTACTATTAGCACTTACTAACACGCTTACAGTTTAGCGTTCCGAACAGAAGGACCAGAAACTTTAGTCCTTTATTCTTAATCCATTGTAGATCGACATATGCACAGCATGATCGGTCTTAGGATTTTATGTTCGAACTATAATGGTCTGTATCATATTATTTCTCTTTCGTCCCTGTCAAATGTGAAAACCTCCATTTTAAATTACCTTCAAGAGCTTACTAATTCTTCCTCGTTTTCTTTATAATCCTTCTATTTACACTTATATTTACTAACTAGAATTTATTCCCGCAATTCGAGCCGTACGTTATGCGGCAGGCGCGGGGCAAAGCGGGGGGACAGGCAAGCTAGCACGGCTGCGCGCACGGAAGAAGGAGAAAGAGGAATCACCCTGGAACGTAACGGTCTCGGGCGGGCCACCACGGCCGCGCTCGAGTGTCATAGAAGAGAGCGGGGACGGCGAGGAACGAAGCTTCCGAATATTTCGGAATTAATGAGCAATTGAATGGGAAGCGCAGCTATGTATAGAAAGTGAAGAAACGCAGAATTGCATTTGGAATGCACAAAGGGTGGCAGCGCGGGGGTATCCGGACAAAGTCCGAAATCGGAGGCCCAAGGTGCTGGCCACGGCGAAAGGGCATTCCCAGTGAGCCAAGGATACCGAAGGTCCACGGCGCCCACTATGCAGAAGCAGCGACAACCCGCCAGGATCAGCGACAGGATCATCATCAGGAGCAGCTGCGACAACAGGAGCGGCAGCGACGACAACAACAGCGACAGCTCAGGCGCCGCAACTGGAGCACGTGAGTCCAAAAGGAGGAAACCGTGAACCGCCAGGCACCAAGACCACACGTCCTGCTGGGCGCAAGCTTTGGCACCACCCCGGAACGGTGATCGGGGAACGGCTGGAGGACGAGTGGTCGATCGGCTGAGCCGAGCAGCCGCTGAGATTCACCTTTTTTGAATCTTTATCCAAATAAAGGGGATATTTATAAAACAAAGCACCCTGTGTTATTCCTGAGCTCGGGCAGTCAAGTCGAATATATAAATTCGGTGGAACGATCCCCCAAACTCTGTAAGCTAGCCGCGGCATTTGTTGCGAGCAAAAGTTAGCTAAATCAGTTCATTACAGTTTTTAAGCTCGACTTCGTGACTTATATAACAAAGCCAGAATCTTTTCTATCTGTTTGCTTAATGCACCAGCTGACTAAAGATGAAGGTGCCGGTTTTCCCGTTGGCTCTCGTTTTGACCTCCAGAACTTTTATGTTTACGACCTCATATCTGGTGCCCCAACGAAGGCTGAAGCGATTGAGATAAAGGTCAGACATCGAGCCTGTTGAACAAGGGTTAGTTTAATTTAAGGAAAAGGTGCCACAACATCCAGGTTTGGGAAGGTGTACCCGAAGGTGATAGAGAGTCATTCTTAAAATTTGACGATGGCAGTCCGTTCACAAAGACTCTTTGATAAGCATGGGATCTTTATGCTGACCTACTGCTGTTTTCCTTTGAAGCTCTTCAGCCCACCGCCAAACCAACCAGGAGATCTATACTATCTTCCATCGCTGGGTTTTTTCTCTATCCAGGTTTGGGAAGGTGTACCCGAAGGTGATAGAGAGTCATTCTTAAAATTTGACGATGGCAGTCCGTTCACAAAGACTCTTTGATAAGCATGGGATCTTTATGCTGACCTACTGCTGTTTTCCTTTGAAGCTCTTCAGCCCACCGCCAAACCAACCAGGAGATCTATACTATCTTCCATCGCTGGGTTTTTTGACCCGATGCATCGGTCATTGCAATGGTCATCTTTTAGAATTTTGAAAAAACTTTTAGTTTTTGAAATATGTAAGTGTTCAGTTTAGCTCATTTTTCTCACATGTAAAACAAAATTTAAAAAAAAAAAAAACTACTGAAATCGTTTTCCAATAGTGTGATAAACAATAACCATCAATATTTTCAAATGACCACCTACCGTTTTGAAATTATTTAAAATTGAACATAGATAAAAATTTTTTTTTTAAAATTTCAAAATCGCCTTTTTGAACTTTTTTTGTTCAATATCGAAATAAACGCAATTGACCACAAATGGTCATCTTTCAGAATTTTGAAAACACTTTTAGTTTTTAAAATATTTAAGTTTTTAAAATATTTAAGTTGTTTGTAGTTGTTGTAAGTTGTTGTCGTTTTTTGGCCAGGTAAAAAAAAATTTCAAAAAAAACTACTGAATTCGTTTTCCACTAGTGTGATAAACAATGACCATCTTTTAAAATTTTAAAATAACATTTACCTTTCGAGATACTTGACTCTCATAGTCTTAAAAATAAAAAAATTAAAAATCCAAAGATGACCATCATGGCCCATAGCCTAAAACATAGCCTAACATGTGCGTCGGTGAAGTTTGTTATCTCCATAAACCAATTTGCTGGTCTTAAATGGTCTTAATCTGTAAAAAGTGGTTATTGTGTTTTTATATAATACTTTTGTGAACTATTTTCCCGGATTCGGTTAGTATTGTTGTGCCCTTATCTTCTTTGACTATTTCTATAACATATATTGGTGAAAGTTTAGTTTCTAATCTTACATTTCGTTTGATAAAAAGTTCTTGTCCTGGCTGATAATTTTGAATTGTCTTTCGGTCTTTGTTGTTATTTTTTAAATCTAATTCTTGTTTCTGCTTAATTCTGTCAATGTTATCCTGCCTTGATTTTTCATAGGTTTCTGGATTGGCAGATATATTTCTCCCAAAAATATGTCAAGAGGTTTTTTGCAGTCACTGAATGTACTGTGGAATTATATTCATAAATAGATCTGTCCAATAGTTCCTCGATACTCTACACTGCTTAATGAGATTAGTTATTTTTTGTCTCATTCTTGGGAAATAAAATTGATCTGCTAACTCTGCTTTGTTTTCCTCAACTCCCCTATGATCTCTATTTTTAAGAATTTCCTAATTTTGCTCAACTTCTGTTTTAAAGTCCTTTGTCTATAAGTTTGTGAATCTTATTTTAATATTTCTAAAATGTTGTGAGTATAGTCTTTGGATTATTTCCATATTATTTTCTGTGGTTTTAATCCCGTTTATGACGGATGGGTTCAAATATTTTTTTAGAATTGCTAACATTTCCTCTTCGGTATAATTTGATTGATCTATTATGTGCCTTTGAAAGGTTGGGAATGGAATGCTAAACTTGTAGTTGCTTAATTGGCTATTGTTTATAAGAAGCTGGTTTTTAAATGCATTAATGGGGGTTTCCACACTAAGGATGAGGTTTTCACCTGAGCTTTTTGCGCTATGTTGTGTTGACGTTACTGAATTAATTGGTCCACTTCTCGAAAACGCATCTGCTACTACATTCGTTTTCGCAGGTTTATACAATAATTCATAGTCGTATTCTTCGAGATATGCTTTCCTCCTTTTTACTCTAGGATTTCCGTTCCAACTACTCAGGGAGTAAGTCAGAGGTTGATGGTCTGTAAAGATTTTTATCTTTGATTTTCCATACAAGTAGTTTCTGAGTGATTTTAAAGCCCAAATGATGGCAAGCATCTCCTTCTCATTGGTGGCATAGTTTTCTTCGGCTCTCGACAGGGTCCTAGATATGAATGAAATGGGTCTCTCTCTTTGTGACAATACCGCATCTATGGCATAGTTAGAACAGTCTTTATTACAACAGGTTATGGGCCCAGTGTTCGCAAAAGTCAAATAAAAATCACAATTAAATAATTTGCTGAGTCATAAACGTATGTATATATGTGTTAATATATTTGAAAATAGAAGAAAACGCATCTCAATAATTACCAAAGAGTGGAACAAAAATGAATAAGGAGAATAAGATCGAGAAAATTTCACCTTTTTGTGGTGAAAAATATTCCGTATGGAAATTTCGTGTAAAGGCACTTTTAGCTGAAAATGATGTTTTATTTGTTATTGACAACGAAAAACCACAAGAAGTAAATGAGATCTGGACAAAGGCAGAGAGGTCAGCAAAAAGCGTCATAATAGAATTTTTGAGCGACTCTTTTCTATCATTTGCTGATAATAATTCGACTGCTAAAGAAATTTTTTGAAAAATTAGATTCGATCTCTCTGTGCGGAAACAATTATTGACATTTAAATTAAATGGTAATACTCCTCTCATTATTCATTTCAATAAATTTGACGAATTAATCTGCGAATTAATGGCATCGGGATAACAAAGAAAAAAAAATACTGAAATCGTTTTCCAATAGTGTGATAAACAATGACCATCAATATTTTCAAATGACCACCTACCGTTTTGAAATTATTTAAAATTGAACATAGTTAAAATTTTTTTTAAAAATTTCAAAATCGCCTTTTTGAACTTTTTTTGTTCAATATCGAAATAAACGCAATTGACCACAAATGGTCATCTTTCAGAATTTTGAAAACACTTTTAGTTTTTAAAATATTTAAGTTTTTAAAATATTTAAGTTTTTAGTTTTGGTCGTTTTTTGGCCAGGTAAAAAAAAAATTTAAAAAAAAACTACTGAATTCGTTTTCCACTAGTGTGATAAACAATGACCATCTTTTAAAATTTTAAAATAACATTTACCTTTCGAGATACTTGACTCTCATAGTCTTTAAAATAAAAAAATTAAAAATCCAAAGATGACCATCATGGCCCATAGCCTAAAACATATAAATTAAAAAAAAAAAATTGATTTCCATCATTGCCCATCCCTTAAAACTTAAAAAAATTAACAAAAAACTATATGCCCATCATGGCCCACATCTTAAAACTTACATATTTTACAAAAAAAACTATGCCCTTCATTGCCCATCCCTTTAAAGTTAAAAATTTAACAAAAAAATCATGCCCACCATTGCCATATCATAAAACATAAACATTTAACAAAAAAAATCATGACCATCATTGCCCATCCCTTAAAAGTTAAAAATTTTACAAAAAAAATCTATGCTCAGCATGGCCCACATCTTAAAACTTAAAAATTTTACAAATAAATCTATTCTCAGCATGGCCAACAGCTAAAAACTTAAAAATTTTACAAATAAATCAATGTCCATCGCTTAAAACTTAAAAACTTAAATAACACAGGCCGACAATTTCCAACTTTTTTTTTTCCTCCACGCATAATTTTACCCGCTCCATAACCTTTAGGCTCCCCTGAACCAAAGTCCAGAACAAACATAGGTTCTATCACCCACAGTTTCCGCGGTACACCTAAGAGAAGAAAGTGATCAAATTTTACCATATATTGAATTATGTAGGCCGCGTAATGGCGATGACCATCATTGTTTCTAGTACATACCATTTTTTAAATGTATGTGTACCAACTAAAATTAAAAAATGGTATCTAGCAGTTACCATATCTTTGGAATACTCATCCAAAGTTGAAATCTCCGATTTTCTACATAAATTTTTGGTCTTCTATGATTTTTCCCCAAACATTTTCCCATGGAAGGTTTTTTTTTCTTATTGAAATCAGTAGATCATACCATGTTTTTATTTTGGATTTAAGGAAAAGCTCGAAATAATTTTATTGAATTTATTATAGGTGGTCAAACAATATTTTCTTCAATTAAATTGGAGTTTTTAATCTCATAATTTTTTTATTGTCATGGCTACCTAAAACCCTATTCCCAACTTTGACATAAAATATTTATATAGCTTTGTAACCCTTTTTAAAACGTTACTACTACAATAAAATGGCACGTGTTTTTATGTGTGTAAACAGCCCAAGCTGTTTTTGCTATATTTGCGGACTATTTATTCTGAAGAAGGAGAGAAGGCCCATTAATAAAAACTTAATGAATTTATATAGAGAAGCATTTAATGAAGAAATTTCCGATCAAGGTAAAACATGGGTACCGCATTTTTGTTGCAATACATGCAGGATAGGATTGAGTAATCATCAAATTGCGTTTTTGGTACCATCTAGATGGAGGCAGCCAACAAATCACCAAGAGGATTGTTACTTTTGTTTAACAAGGATTCTTGGGCACAATCAAAAGTCTAAAAAATATAAAAAATATACCAATGTGTATTCGCACACAAGTCCAATAAAAAGATCTTCAGTGCAAAGTTCCAAAATCAAGTATGAATCCGATGGCGAAACCGAGACTGGACGTGCAGAGGACGAAGATTTTAAATTAAACTCCATGGCTCCGGAACTCACCGATTAAATGACCCTCAACGATTTAATAAGAGATCTAGATTTATCCAAGGAAAAATCCGAGCTACTGACATCCCGATTGAAGCAATGGAATTTACTTAAGACGGATGTAAGAGTATCCACATTTCGTTCAAGACAATCAAAAGTAGACGAATTTTTTACAAAAGACGAGAGTGGCCTCATATATATAAATTTTTCGGTTACGATCATGTAAGCGAGGAATGGAGGCTTTTTATAGATGCTTCCAAAAGCAGCTTAAAAGCGGTTCTGCTTCATAATGGTAATATGTTTCCATCAATTCCGTTAGCATATGGTCGTCATTTCAAAGAAACGTACTATATTGTTAAGTCGATACTGACACTGATCGACTATACAAAATTTAAATGGACTATCTGCTAAATTTTAATAGCTTATCTTCGAAATATTATAAATGAGTGTGAAATTTGTAACCTTGCTAAAACAGAACACAGAGATATAAAACTTACATTTGAATTAACCCCAGAAACCTTTAACACCAGAGAAAAATATGTTATAGATTTTTACATGATCGATTATAAACAATTCTTATCTTGCATTGATATTTATTCCAAATATGCTGCTTTAATCAGTCAACAGTAGGGATTGGTTAGAAGCCAAAAGGGCATAACTCAGGATATTTAAAAAAATGGGTAAACCAAAAGAAATTAAAGCCGACAAAGAGTCAGCATTTATATGCTCAGCATTGCAACTTTGGCTGCAAGCAGAAGATGTAAGAATAACTATAACCACAAGAAAAAATGGTGTTTCTGACATAGAGAGATTTCATAAAACTATTAACGAGAAATTAAGAATTATAAATAGTGAACGGAGTCTCGAAAATATAATTACTAAATTTGAAACAATTGTTTATATTTATAATCATAAAACAAAACATAGCTCTACAGTCAGAACACCAGCTGACATTTTTATTTTCGACGGAACTCCAAGTTATAATATTCAAGTGAATAAAACACAGAAAATAAACAAGCTTAATAAAAATGGCCATGCATTCGATATTGATACTAGGTATAGACAAGCCCCACTTATGAAATCTTTTTTTTTTTTTTTGTTTTTAATTAAACTATGCTTTTTGTTATTGGATCTTCTCTTAATTTGGAGACTAACAATAAGTTTTCAAATCTTAACATTAACATTTAACTAACAGTAGACTAAGACTGCATTCTGGTTGCGCGTTCCTCAAGACGGTCGCTGGGTGGGTAGGTCATTGCGACGAAGTCGTGATTGGTTGCTCAATCTTGTTAGACCTCTCGCCAGGTGGTTAGGGTGCGACAATAGCTTGCTAAAGTACTTTTCCCTCTGTTCTGCGATCACATCTTTGACTGGAAGAATGTTTAAGTCGTGATGTATGTTTTCGTTGCGAACGTACCACGGTGCCCCGGTGATTGTTCTCAAGATCTTCGACTGAGCTCGCTAGACTATGTCAATATTGCTATTGCTGGCATTCCCCCATAACTGGGAGCCGTACATCCATATAGGTTTAAGTACCGAGTTATACAGCAGGACTTTATATTCAAGGCAAAGGGGAGACCGAGCGTTGATAAGCCAATGAAGGCTGCTGGCTTTTAGCTTTAGGTGGGTTCTTTTAGCATCTATGTGCCGACGCCATGTGAGTCTTCTATCGAGGTGTACTCCTAGATATGTTACCTCGTTTGCTTGCGGGAGTAGGGTGTTGTTTAGCGTAAGGGGCGGGCAGTTTTGCCTATTCAAGGTGAACGTAACGTGCTTGCATTTTTGTTCGTTTACTTTAATTCGCCAGTCTGATAGCCATTTTTCAACATCCACCAGATGAAGAGCTAGCTGCGCAGTTGCTTGCATCGGGCATTTTGAGCGGCTAAGAATAGCTGTATCATCAGCAAACGTAGATGTGTAGAGAACATATAATGTTGGTCCGAGTACACTTCCTTGAGGAACTCCGGCTCCAACAGTGAATTCGTCAGATATATCTGTGTTGCACCTCACAGCAAATTTTCTGTCGTAAAGGTAAGACTCTAAAAGCTTGTGGGTATTACAAGGGAGCATTGTCTTGATCTTGTACATTAGACCTTCTAGCCAGACTCTATCAAATGCTTGAGAGACATCTAGAAATATTGCGGTACAGTACTCGCGTTTTTCGAATGCATTCCGAATTTCTGCTGCTATCCGGTTGACCTGCTCAATTGTTCCGTGCTTTTCACGAAACCCAAACTGATGTGACGGGATTCCTTCCTGGATTTCTCAAAGAGGTTAGATAAGCATGAAAGTAGGCTTATAGGTCTATACGACGTGGGAATTGTGTGGTCTTTTCCCGGCTTTGCTATCATTATTATAATTGACTTTTTCCATCTCGCTGGAAAGTGGCCAAGTTTTGCGATGGCATTGAAGAGCTGGGTGATAGTGCAGACGGCGCAATATGGAAGCTCAATGATCATTTTGGGAGTTATGAGGTCGCAGCCTGGTGATTTTTTCGGATTTAGTTGGTTTTTGATGATATTAGCGATTTTGTTTGGGCGAAACTCGATTGGTTCATGTTGAAGCTGAGGCTCATATGGTAAAGTCGGCAAAGTAAAGGCACTAGTGGCCGGATTTGGTTGGAAGATATTTTTAAGGTGATTGGCAAACGTGCTGGCTCTGTCTGCATCGCTGCGCGCACAGCCGCCTGTGGGATTTCTAATAGGCATCACGGTTTCTTTCGGTGAGCTTAGAGTTGGGTGAGCTCTCCATAGTGAGTGTTTTGTACTAGAAGTTGACAATTGCTCTATATAGCGGCGGTGGACATAATCTTCTTCTTGCTGTAGGGCTTTAGTAAGTTGACGTGAGGCATGTCTAAAGCTTTGCTTAGCAGATGGCGATCTGTGGAATTGCCACTCGCGACGTAAACGCGAGGACGAGCTGTTCGATTTGTAGATTTGTCTTTTTATTGCTTTGTGTATTTATAGTTTGCGATGTTGAGGCTCGAGCTGCAGAGACGAGTACAAACTCAAGTGAATTAACAAAGCTGTCTACGTTGGCTTCATCGTGGAGATGAGGACTTAGCTCAATATGTGAGCTGATATATTTTCTGTACTTAACCCAATTGGTTTTCTGTGAGGTCAATTTTAATGGTTGTTCCAATGTTCCTGGATGTCGCAGTAGAATAAACAGGACAGGCGAGTGATCAGATGAGAGATCCGATAGGCAATTGGCGCTTATCAGATTTTTAGGGATGTTTTTGGTAATCGCAAAGTCTATTAAATCTGGTAGTTTCCTTGGGTCTGCCGGCCAGTATGTTGGTGTGCCAGATGAAACAGTCGAGCTTGTTCTTGGCTTTGATAATTGCATTATAGAGCTGCTTCCCTTTTGGAGTCACGAGACGGGATCCCCAGTGTGTGTGCTTGGCATTGTAGTCTCCTGCTGCTATGAAGTGGTCTCCAAGTGTGTTGAAAAACTGCATAAACTCATCTTTAGCTATATTGAAGCGAGGGGGGCAGTATACGGCGGCTAGTGTAAGTTGGTTGCCAGTATTTAGTTGTATATTTATAGATATGGCCTGTAGGTAGTTTTTAGCAAATTTGTTTTGATAATGGTGCTTTATGCGGCTTCTGATTAGAATTCCAGTCCCACCATGTGCTTTACCATCTGGATGATTTGTTCCGTAGAATGAATATCCTCGTAGTTGAAAATTGTATTTGTTTGTAAGGTGTGTTTCCGAAAGCAGCATTACATCGATATGATTGTCGAGTAGGAATTGAGCTAACTCAAGTTTATGTTGTGAAACGCCGTTAGCGTTCCACATAGATATCCGTAGGAAAGCCATTATTTGGATTGTTGTGAAACCAGCATTTGAATCAATAGATTTTGGTTTCGCATTAAATCTTGCATAGTTGTGCGCATAAACGACATAAATTCCGTCAGGCTTTGTTGTAGGCTGCATATCATAGCTTCAAAGTTGCTTTTTAGCTGCTCTGTTGGTTGATGTTGCTGAGCCGTGTACGGTGCTGATTGCAGAAATGAGCTTCTTGAGGCAGGTGTCGCCGGTCCTGATTTTAAGGCACTTGCATATGTCACGTTTTTGTCAGAGTTAATGGGTCCTAGTGAGGATTTGGCTGCAGCCGAGAAGAAGACTTCATGGTTTGATCTGGACGCCGTGAACTGTCCATTTTGGGTGCGGGCAGCTATTCCTTTCTGGTGGATGCGACTTTTCAGCTCCTTATAGACTGGGCATCCTCTATAATTAGCAGTGTGGTTGCCACCGCAGTTGCCGCACTTTTTCGAGTTGCTGTCATCTTTGCTCGCTGGGCAGTGTGCGGAGTCATGAAGGTCTCCGCAAACTACACATACCGGGCGCAGTTTACAGTATGACCTTGTGTGGCCATATTCCTGGCAGTTCGCACATTGTACCGGGCCATTGCGTTTGTGAGGTTCCTCAACTGTAATTCTGCGGTGCAGCAGGTACTGAAGATTGTATATTGGGTGCACTTCGTATTTCTTCAGGAGCTTGGTTTCTGGTTCGAGCTCAACCTTAAAGAGTGGCTGCGGCTTTCTATCCCTGTTAAGGATATTAAAGACTGTCTTGGCGCTAAAACCCTTCTCCTGTAGCGCCTTTTTTATCTCTGCAGGCGTTACTTCGGGCTCTATGCCCTTAAGTACGACTTGCAGGCCCTTGCTGCTTTTTAGCTGATATGTGTAAAAGTTCTTTTTATTCTCGGTTAGATATTTTGATAATACTCTGTAGTTATCTTCAGACTTCATTTGAACTTTTGTTTCTTGAATGTTGCCCTTTACAAGGGGTATTATGTGGAAGTTATCCTTACCAATAAGCTCAATAATTTTGTTGACAAGAACATTGGAACTTTTTTCGCGTATATAGATAGGCGGAGGTTTTGGCTTCCTTTTCTCAACTTCAGTGGATTCGCCCGCCTCAACCTCATCGGCGTCTGCCAAGATTTTAAATCGGTTTGAGTTAATGGGCGTTTCTTTTGCTGCTAGGCTAGCATTGCCACGGGTTATTTTGCGTTTGGAATTGAGGGGGCTCAGCTTCCTTTTGATTTGGATGTAGCGATCCATGCCAGTCTGCACAGCCGGCTTAATATAGTCATTGTTTTTGTTTTGGTTTTCGGGTAGCGCGGACGTATTACTATTTGCGCTGCTAGCTGATGACGTCGTTAAACGCGCTGTCGATACAGTTGCGGTTGTTGTTGTTGTTACTGTTGACGTTGTCAAAGAAATTGAGGTGCTAGTTACTGCACTCTTTGGCTGCAGAGACATCGATGGTATCGAGGGGGAGCAGGAACGCGCTCTCTCGCTCTCTACGTTTAAGAATTCGGTCAAGTTGGGGGTAATTGACCGCGCTTGATCAGAGCTTGCATGGTTTTCGGTTGCTTTAAAAGAGAAGTACGCGTTGTTTCTTTGTACTGAGAGCCGTCTCTCGTCTTGCTCACGTTGACGTTGTGTGCGAACGTCGTTTAAGCTCATTGCAGTCGAGATTGATTTAGTTTGAGTTTTGAGAGTTGTGTTTTATATTAATTAATTAATTAATTAATCAATATAAACATTAGCGATTTCATCGCAAAAAGCGTCTTTTCGCGTTATTGTAGATTTCTTAGACCAGTCACTGCACTTTTATGATTTTATTGAATATTTTTTCCCGGAGCACAATAAAAAACACGTCTGCATGCGACGACAGTCGGCCGAAATATGCTTATAAAATCTAAAACAACAAATCCTTTTAGGAAGACAGGCCAAAACTGACGAAAAACATTATTTAGAAAAAAATAGAGGTAGAGAAATGACTCACTATAAATCGAAATTTAAAAAGAAGAAAAAAATTAATACCAGCAAATATAATAATTTCAGATTTCCACCGGAAGACAACCCAGCTTAATAAAATGATCTTTTATATAATAACTTTATTATGTCTTATATATTACGGCGTGTGTGTGTCAGAATATAGATATCAATCCAATCCAAGCAAAAAATGGATACTTAATTTTCCAAACAGGTAACATGACCCGCTTAAACATATTAATTCAGAAAAGTTGTTAAATATCAAAACATCTACTTGGTTACAAATTAATAATAACGAATAAAAAATCAGCAAGTCTTTAAAGTAAAAACAAAAGAAATAGTAAATAATAAATGTATAATCGGTCTCTTAAGACAAACAAATACAGAATGTAGATACACAAAAATGTACTGGAACTTCGAAACAAATTATATTGATCCCAACATTATAATAACATGGGATTCGCCATAAACTTTGTTAAATCAGAATTGTATAAATAAAGATCTAATAGCAGAAGAACACAATATAATAAATTCATACAACTGTTCTATACAAATAGAAGATGTAAAAATAACTAATACTATGCTTGATTACACCCAAACTATTTATGTAAGCAACACCATAACTAAACTCAAAACTTTATCCTATATCGTAGCCAAAGAAATATTCCAAAATCATTCAAAACAATATTTTACAACAAAAAAACTATTTTATTAATACTACTAGCAATTATAATTATTATTATAATCATATATTTGATTTATAAATTTAAGAACATCCCAAAAAGGATAATAATTAATTATAAAAAACAAAAGCCCCATTATAAGCCCCGAAGAAGAAACTAAAAGTTCAGAAAATAAAGAACATGACCTATAGTTATACCCCAAACTAACCGCCTGAGGACAGGCTAAATTCTTAAGGATGGGGAAGTAACATATTAACAAAATTTCTTTAAGTGTATATCAGTAAATTTTGTAAACCCAAGCTGAAGCCTTTTGTGTTGAAATTCGTAACCCAGCTGCCAATAGCCTCATTCCAATTTTTGTAAAAACATAAACATTTAATTATTCCAATTCGGCTGAAAACAGCCTCATTTCAGATTTCCAATTTCTAAGAGTCACTTCAGATTGAAAACCAAAACAACATTTGGGTAAACAGAATCCCGACTCAAATCTTTCTCACTCCTTTTATGTGATGTAAAATTAAACAGCTCAAACCATTCTTAAATGGGAACCCTCTTCACATGAAATTTCACATTTTCTTATCACCTCGATTAATTGAGACCCAAAGCCTTCATTTTGCATTCTGTTGCCCATTCGAATTTTATGAACTTTTTCGATTTCAATTTTGTGAAAACCGGACATTATGTTGAGGCATGAAAAATATTTTGCTCTACCTAGTTGATCTAAAATGTCGTCGATTCTAGGAAGTGGAAATTTATCAGATAAGAGTTTTTTATTAATTTGACGATAATCAATTACATTTTTTATTTTCTGAACTTGGGAGTGACTTTTTTGGTACTACAGATGGTTCCACTAGTTTGTATATACGGGTTCATCATCCCTTAATCTCAGTTTTTGTTTGTAGAAATTATTTGTAGTGATCGCTTCGGTTTCTAGTCCGAATACATCACTATACTGGGTGCATAATGTTGTAAGTTGATCATTGAATTGACGTGGGAAGATTTTTGGGACGGTTTTCTAAGTCCGTTTTTACTACTTCGTAGTTTGAAAGTGGTCGTGATGAATATTTTTAATATTAACTACCTGATCTATATTTGTGTTATTTAGTAGTCTTACATATGCATTCCGTACTGTTACTATGGTATTTGCTATATAGATACCTTTAAGAATTTCTAGATTCGGAATTAATACACTGTTTTCTTCTGAATTGATTTAAATTTTTCGGACGACTTGGGATCTTGCTGGCAGAATTAGGGAGTTGTTGCCAGAACTGTATGTTATCGGAACATAAATTGGATATTTGAGATTATTTGGTCTAATTACAAGCCAGTCTTCAGAAGGCTTGAAGTCTATTTGACAATTTTATTGTTGAGCGATCAGCGTTTTGATAGCGACTGAATTAAGGACGAGATTCAATTGTTTATATTCAATTTATTGAACTAATTCCGCACAGTAAAACAAATAGCGGCCCGTCAATTACAACTCCCAAAATACAACAAGAAGAAGAATCGCTTTGGCGCAGAAGCTCTTCCAAAGCTCCCAAAAGCGCATGAGCTACAAAATGACAACAAAGTGCATGCGAATCTGGGAGACAAAGGAGAAGATTAAATGCCGCTGCAGATAAACAAATTACCAATATTCTAATTAGCCTATCTGGTGGCTGCTTAGCCCAACATCCTCCCCCCTATTGAAGGTAGGGCCTTCAATAACAATTTTGGAAGGGCAGCAGACACATCTTTTAAGGGATATTCCACGGGTTGCGTAGTTTCATTAAGAAGATTAAGAACTCTCAGGGCGAAAAAGGCACCCCAACTTCTTCCAAACCCTTGACCATGCATTGCTCCCCCCAATCCGGAACGTTGATTCTTCTCCTCTTCTCCTTCTGCGTCCAGAAAGCACCCATCCAAATAGTGTATTTTTGGCAACTGGGAGGCAGTGACCTAATTGGATTTGGCCAACTGACAAAAGGTTGAAGAACAGGCTGCCTCCAATATGCAGGTCCACACCCTGCGGTCAATGGAAGTTGGAATCAGCCAGCGCTATGCCGTGAGGAATCTTCCATTTCGAAATATCTATTTTAAGGCTGGGCTGACAGTCCGCAATATGAGACACTATAACAGCCTCAAGGTTTGCACAATATGTGGTTAGTCGAGACTTCACACACACATTAACGGAGGATCCATCCGTAGCAAACTCAGTGCCGCCGAGACCGGCGACCGCTACACAGCTTTTGGTGCGACGAAGCTGAAGTTGACTTGTGAACCAGAGTCCAATAACACTCTGCAAGGCAGGAAGGCATCTGATCGACCACGGATGAGGATATTGGCGATTGGCAGAAGCACTCCAGTAGGGCGATCCTGCGTCAAGACCGTGTTGATTGACTGGGAAGGTGGGGTAGCAACGGTAACGCCAGCGGCGGAAACCAAGCCTCTTAGTGGTGGGGAATTGTTAGAGCTGGGCAGGTGCCCGCAATGGTGCAACAAAGCACTATGTCGGCGATTGCACTTTGGGCAACGGGCAGCTGATCATCCGCGTGCAAAATGACCATCCTCCAAACATACAAAGCAGCGGGTCAGCCGTCGCACTTCGTCGTACCGTTGACTAAGTGGCAAGGCAATGAAGCTTGGACATGTAGGAAGCGCGTGCGCCAAAACACCACACAGAGCGCATAGAGCTGGATGGGCGTTGATAATCATGCACGACGATCGGTTATTCGAAAATCTCCCTCGGCCCACTTGGTTAGCTGGTAGATACGCAGCCAAAGAAAAATCGACGCATTCAAGAGTCGCCGGACTTTTGCTCCAAGAATCGTGCCATGGACTCCCAAGACGGAGGGCTGTCGATGTTTCCGGCGAGAGTGTCTTCCCACTTGGCTTTTGTGGCAGGATCCAACTTCTGAAGGACAATCTGGATAAGCAAGCATCCTTGGATCTCGGCAGCTGATCCGGAACTCATGAGAGCCCGCATAAGCCCATTGAACCGATCTGACAGCTCCCGCAACGTAGCAACAGAACCTGGCTCGACCACACGAAGCTGCAGGATCTCATTAATGTGAGACTGAAATATTAAACGCCGATTACTAAAACGATTGCGCAATAGGTCCAGAGCTCTCACCGTATCCAAGGCTGACTCGCGCAGGCATGAAATGAGCCACCGGAGCTTTTCCGTTTTCGTTAGGTGGGGATGGCTGTCAATCGTGGTCTTAAAAAGGGCGCAGAAATCCGGCCACTCGGCATAGCCGCCGCTGAATGTTGGCCTCGGCAACGGTGGCAAGGAGGGGGCTGGCTTGTATGGCATTGGCGATACACTGGCACCGTAAACATATTAATTCAGAAAAGTTGTTAAATATCAAAACATCTACTTGGTTACACATTAATAATAACGAATAAAAAATCAGCAAGTCTTTAAAGTAAAAACAAAAGAAATAGTAAATAATAAATGTATAATCGGTCTCTTAAGACAAACAAATACAGAATGTAGATACACAAAAATGTACTGGAACTTCGAAACAAATTATATTGATCCCAACATTATAATAACATGGGATTCGCCATAAACTTTGTTAAATCAGAATTGTATAAATAAAGATCTAATAGCAGAAGAACACAATATAATAAATTCATACAACTGTTCTATACAAATAGAAGATGTAAAAATAACTAATACTATGCTTGATTACACCCAAACTATTTATGTAAGCAACACCATAACTAAACTCAAAACTTTATCCTATATCGTAGCCAAAGAAATATTCCAAAATCATTCAAAACAATATTTTACAACAAAAAAACTATTTTATTAATACTACTAGCAATTATAATTATTATTATAATCATATATTTGATTTATAAATTTAAGAACATCCCAAAAAGGATAATAATTAATTATAAAAAACAAAAGCCCCGTTATAAGCCCCGAAGAAGAAACTAAAAGTTCAGAAAATAAAGAACATGACCTATAGTTATACCCCAAACTAACCGCCTGAGGACAGGATAAATTCTTAAGGATGGGGAAGTAACATATTAACAAAATTTCTTTAAGTGTATATCAGTAAATTTTGTAAACCCAAGCTGAAGCCTTTTGTGTTGAAATTCGTAACCCAGCTGCCAATAGCCTCATTCCAATTTTTGTAAAAACATAAACATTTAATTATTCCAATTCGGCTGAAAACAGCCTCATTTCAGATTTCCAATTTCTAAGAATCACTTCAGATTGAAAACCAAAACAACATTTGGGTAAACAGAATCCCGACTCAAATCTTTCTCACTCCTTTTATGTGATGCTTTTGTGGCAGGATCCAACTTCTGAAGGACAATCTGGATAAGCAAGCATCCTTGGATCTCGGCAGCTGATCCGGAACTCCTGAGAGCCCGCATAAGCCCATTGAACCGATCTGACAGCTCCCGCAACGTAGCAACAGAACCTGGCTCGACCACACGAAGCTGCAGGATCTCATTAATGTGAGACTGAAATATTAAACGCCGATTACTAAAACGATTGCGCAATAGGTCCAGAGCTCTCACCGTATCCAAGGCTGACTCGCGCAGGCATGAAATGAGCCACCGGAGCTTTTCCGTTTTCGTTAGGTGGGGATGGCTGTCAATCGTGGTCTTAAAAAGGGCGCAGAAATCCGGCCACTCGGCATAGCCGCCGCTGAATGTTGGCCTCGGCAACGGTGGCAAGGAGGGGGCTGGCTTGTATGGCATTGGCGATACACTGGCACCGTCGATAAGAGTAGAGTGGGCAGCGATTCTCATAGAGCGCTTGGCAACCTCCACCTGAATTTCCACTTCCACATCAGTCGCCAGCTGCGAGAATCTCCAATACAGATCGCTCCCAATCTCGCTAAAATTAAGCTCCTCCAACTCTTCTTGAAGCTCGGTGAACCGCTCACGCAAACGCTTCTCAACTGAATCCAGCGCCGTAATGGTGCCATCCTCATTTCCTCGAGTTTCTCGGGTTATTAAACTGATTGAACTTCGGGCGCGCTCACGTCGGGGTCACCAATGTTGAGCGATCAGCGTTTTGATAGCGACCGAATTAAGGACGAGATTCAATTGTTTGTATTCAATTTATTGAACTAATTCCGCACAGTAAAACAAATAGCGGCCCGTCAATAACAACTCCCAAAATACAACAAGAAGAACCGCTTTGGCGCAGAAGCTCTTCCAAAGCTCCCAAAAGCGCATGCGCTACAAAATGACAACAAAGTGCATGCGAATCTAGGAGACAAAGGAGAAGATTAAATGCCGCTGCAGATAAACAAATTACCAATATTCTAATTAGCCTATCTGGTGGCTGCTTAGCCCAACATGTATCTTTTGATAAAATCTATTCCCAGTATCCCATCACAAGGAATATCGAATTACACATTTACACATTTCATGAAGTACTTAGAAGTTTGAACTTCGATAGAAGTTATGCTTTTTGATTTGGTAACCTCTTGGCTTACACCCTGTATAAGTTTTCCTTTAATATGGATTTTTCTGCACCTGTATCTAGTAGAAAAACTAATTCCTTTCCTGTTGACGAATTTAACGAATGTACTTTGACTGAGATTTATAGTGTGAATTTTGTTGTTTTTTACTGCCGCGTATCTAAAGGTGTTTGGGAGTTTTCCGAATTTGTTTGGGCTATCATAATATTGTTATTTTGGTTATTATTATTATTACCGTTACTATTGTTGTTTCCCCCACGGCTATTTCCGCCGCGGTTGTTTCCACCACGGATATTTCCGCCGCGGTTGTTGTTTGTTTAATAACTGTTATTCTGGTTATTGTTATTTCTGTAGTAACCAGTGTTTGATTATAACCGTTATTTTGGTAATATCTGGTATTATTATAATTAACTCGATTATTACCTCTACCGCGATAATTGTTTCTGAAATTATTACCGCGATAATTATTTCCTTGTTGGCTGTATAATATTAAATTGGCATTAAATGCCATTTGAGTACTGCATTGTAAGTACTTTGTGACGGCTTCATTCATAGTTACGAAACTGCCTGCTTCCAATATTGTTTTGAGGCGGCCATGCTCACAGTTTTTAACTATTGTGGTGATGGCCTCCTTGGTAATGAATTTGTCAGCGCGTTCGGCCTTCGTCAATGTACGAAGCGTCTAGGAGTTTTCATAAGCTATCTATTTCTGTCGTGAATTTTTCTGCTGTTTTACCCTTTTGGGTTGTTTTCGGTATTTTGGCTTTAATTATGTCAGATGTTTCTCCGACTATAGTGTCTTGCAGTTTTCTGATTATTCCTTCAATCGTGGTTTCTTTTTGGACTCGGAATAAAGTTGATCCAATTATTTTGGATTTAATTACTTCTACAGCCAAACTCTCGAATGTGCCTTTCGTTAGGTTAACTAATTTCAAAGCTGTTATGAATCTTTGAAGGTGTATCCTTTGCCCGTTAAGTTCAGGGATAGCATTTGATATTTCTTTCATGTATGCCCTTTGGGCAATGCTCTCATCAACCATTGTGGTTGGTTTTAATTCTACAATGCTGTCGTTAAATTCAGAGTCGGTCAAGTCCTGGTCTGATGATTCAGATTTAATAAGGACTGCCGGAATCGTGAGGTTGTTAATATCTCTTTCTTCTATTTCTTGATGGTCAATAACTTCTTTTGATTCCGGTTCGCAACCAGCTTCAATTGTTATAGTATTGAGAATAGTTGGTATTGAAATATCAAGCTTGAACGTTTCTTTAATAGATGTTAGATTAGATATTAGTCTGATCAAAAACTTTGATACTCGAGACCAATAAAACTGACGAATGTTCTTTGACTCAGATTTATAGTGTGAATTTTGTTGTTTTTTACTGTCGTGTATCTAAAGGTGTTTGGGAGTTTTCCGAATTCGTTTGGGCTATCCTAATTTTGTTATTTTGGTAATTGTTATTATTGCCGTTACTATTGTTGTTTCCCCCACGGCTATTTCCGCCGCGGTTGTTTCCACCACGGTTCCACCATACTCGAGACCAATGATCTGAATTTAACTTTTCATGTGTTCATATATTAATATTCTAGCTTCATTAAAGCATTTAACTAATATTTCTATGTGTTTCTTAACCGTTGTTTTCTATTTCGGTCTATTTTGTGTTAGTGGCTTTTGTGATTTGTCAAATTCTGCTTTAATGCTTGATAGTTCTTTCGATAATGGGTATGGAGTATTTCTTAGAAACCATTATAACAATCGGTATACCTAAAATTGGATGCTCATCTACTCTTGATTTCACTTGCACACCCGGAATTGTTGTTAATTCTATTCTTTTTTGGGTTGCGGTGCAGTGAAACAATGGTGACAAATGGTAACTCGTACACACTTACAAGGGTTGTTGATACTATTTGCTGGACTCTTATATTGATATATGGGTCCATTTCATAAGTTTTGTTTATGTCTCTTTGTGTATTCATACTTGGATTATTTCGTTTCAATTTTCTTTATTTTATTTATTCTACCCTTGCAGAGGGTATTATAATTTTGGTCAAAAGTGTGCAACGCAGTGAAGGAGACATCTCCGACCCAATAAAGTATATATATTTTTAATCAGGATCACCTCCTGAGTCGATATAACCATGTCCGTCTGTCCGTCTGTCTGTTTCTACCCAAACTAGTCTCTCAGTTTTAAAGCTATCGAGTTGAAACTTTGCACACACCCTTCTTGCCTTTGCAGGCAGTATATAAGCCGGAACGGCCGGGATCGGCAGACTATATCCTAAAGCTGCCATATAACTGATTAATCGGAAATTCCATTACTTCGTTGTTTTTCAAGTTAGAAGGATGGGATTTTCAATGGATGCCTCTTTGGGCAAAGTAATTCGATATGCCGAATTTCATAAGGATCGGCCGACTATATACGATCCGTTATATATCTAATTATATAAGATGCTTGGCGCCACCTAGCGGACTGCACCTCAACTGCAAGGGTATATAAGCTTCGGCTCTGCCCGAAGTTAGCTTTCCTTTCTTGTTTTACCCTTGCAGAGGCTATTATAATTTGGTCAAAAGTGTGCAACGCAGTGAAGGAGACATCTCCGACCCAATAAAGTATATATATTCTTGATCAGGATCACCTCCTGAGTCGATATAACCATGTCCGTCTGACCGTCTGTCTGTTTCTACGCAAACTATTCTCTTAGTTTTCAAGCTATCGAGTTGAAACTTTGCACACACCCTTCTTGCCTTTGCAGGCAGTATATAAGTCGGAACGGCCGGGATCGGCCGACTATATCCTAAAGCTGCCATATAACTGATTAATCGGAAATTCCATAACTTCGTTGTTTTTCAAGTTAGAAGGATGGAATTTTCAATGGATGCCTCTGTTTAGGAATGGACTATCGATACATAGTTTATAAGTTATCCCATATTGTCATCTTTATATTTTCTATACCAACTAGCTTTACAATCCACAACATGTATGCACACACACACCTATCGTTAAGTTCCACAAATGTAAATTTTCTTAGTACCAATTAGACAGCGAAACTGACAAGAACATATAACTCTACAGTCCACTACTCATTCGTCGTACCGGTTGGGGATCATTGTTTGGTCCTTCGAGCCGGATTTGTTTTGTAGTTTTCTGTGCATTGGTTCTCATTTGTAATTGTTTCTCGGCATGGAGCAATTAAAAGCATTGACAAAAGGGCGCGCCAGACTCAAGGCCAATATCACACGGAGCTTGGCTTGGTCTGAGGACGCGCAACATTCGAATGCCACACGGGCAGAGGTGTCTTCGCGGCTGAAGCATCTCGACACAACATGGAAAGAATTCACAAGATTTGGTGATGAAATAGCTATGCTAGACGAAGTAGATGGCTATGTGGATCCGGAGCATGACAACATATTCTACGAGGAAAAATATCTAAGGGCAGATGCATTACTTTCGGCGATGGTAGGTACAAGACCTAGTCCATCAATTAGGAACAGTGAAAACGGCAGTGGCGTGCTGCAAAACAACGACGCAATAATAAGTTTGCTACAACAACAACAACAACTCTTCGAGCAGTTGGCGGCAAATCGAGCCACTGCAAACATGTCGAGACCTGAAGGAGGAGACGCCTACGCGGCGAATTCAGGTAGTGCTCAAATGGTAGTGGCATCAGCTCAAAGCGAATTGCCTAAAATTCAAATTAAACGGTTCGCTGGCAATTATTCAGAGTGGCCAGCTTTCAAAGACATATATGAGAGCACAATTCACAACAAGGCGAATTTGACAAATACGCACAAATTTCATCATTTGAAATCTCTTCTGATCGACGAGGCTGCGAATCTGGTACGACATTTGGCTATTACGGATTCAGCTTACAACACTGCGTGGGAGCGACTTAATGAAAGATATAATCGTCCACGGCATATCGTGAATTCACTATTGGAGCAGTTTATGAAGCTGCCAACAACAACCAGGTCGGATACAACAACATTACGGAAGGTGTCAGACGGCGCCAATGAAATAGTGCGTGGTTTCTTGGATATGTCAGCAGGACAGAGGTTTTCGTTTGCCAAGGAAAACGCTCTATGTTACAATTGTCTGAATCCTGGTCATGGGGTCAGAAAATGCAAATCTACGTTCAAGTGCAGACAATGTAAAGGTCAGCATCACTCACTGTTGCACCTGCAACGCACGCAACAGGCTATTGGAACAATCTCTCAAACTGGTGAGGATCAGGAGGATCCTAGCGCACACATCTCAACGGCGACTACGAGTCACATCGCACAAGCAGAAGGTTCTGCAGCAATTGTATGTGCACAAGGCAGTGCAAATTCACAACAATCAACTGGATGGAACAGGAGCACCTTGCCTACAGCCATGGTAAACGTTCGCAACGCAAATGGAGATTTGGTAGCATGCCGACTCCTATTGGACACGGGTTCAGAATTGTCGTACATATCTGAACGCTGTATACAAACACTTGGTTTGGCTCGTACGCCATCACGCATACTGGTTACGGGAATTTCATCAATCAAAGCAGACACTACAAGGGGATGCATCACTATAAGCATCCAGTCCCGTATTTCGCAAGATCAGCTGGTAGTCCAGGCTCATGTGCTTGGAAAAATTACGTCATCATTGGAAAGGCAGGCCATCGACGCGTCTGCACTTCGAGTTTTCAACGATCTGCAATTGGCAGATTCACAATTTAGCACAAATGCTCCAATTGACATTCTTTTGGGCAGCGAACACGTTTGGAGTGTTATAACTGGAAGAAAAATCTACGACGACAAAGGAAAGCTCATTGCTATATCATCAATTTTCGGATGGGTAATTACATCACTGCTTTCATCACGCGCATGCAGCGCTACGGCATTTACAACAACAATAGACATCGATGCTTATCTCAGAAGGTTCTGGGAACTGGAAAGCATACAACGCAAAGCAGAAGTTCAACCTGAAGACGAGGAGGTGGAGAAACACTTTCTTGCAACACACACTCGAGACAAACAAGGCAAGTACATCGTGGAACTTCCTTTTAAAGTATCCGAAACACAATTCGCAGATACACTTCAAGGAGCGCTGCAGAGGTTCAAATCAGTTGAACGACGTTTGGCACAAAATCATCAATTACGTAACGACTACGTGAAGTTCATGAGGGAATACCAGGAGCTAGGACATATGCGAGAAATCTCACCGAGCGAAATTCCCAAGGGTAGGAATTTCTACTTGCCACATCATCCCGTATTGGGTCGGAAACTTAGAGTGGTTTTCGACGGCTCATATCAAGACGCCAAAGGCATGGCATTAAACGACACGCTCTCGATCGGACCGAGTATTCAGCGAGACCTATTTGCTGTGTGCTTGCGATTCCGTATGTACAAATACGTCTTTTCAGCGGACATAGTCAAGATGTTCCGTCAAATATGGGGGAGCGAAAAACATAGAGACTATCAAAGAATCGTATGGAGAGAGGATCCCTCAGATCCTATCAAGCACTTCCAACTATGCACGGTGACGTATGGAACATCATGCGCACCATTTGTAGCAGTCAGAGTGCTAGAGCAACTAGCTGCTGACCATAAGCACGAGTTTCCGAACGCAGCAAAAATCGTGTTGGAGGACTTCTATGTCGACGACGTTCTCACTGGAGCAAATAGTGAGGATGAGCTGCTACGCAACAGGGACGAACTGGTCCAACTGATGTCCTGTGCTAACCTAGAGCTCGGGAAATGGGTATCGAATACCAAACGCATCAAATCGGAGGATAACACGGATTCCTCACAATCACCAGTCAAAGTGCTAGGGCTGCATTGGCACCCTGGAGAGGACACATTGTCGTGCAATGTAAACCTATCGAAAGACCCTCGCTGCACCAAGAGGCAAGTGTTGTCGGATGTCTCACGTATATTCGACCCTCTCTGTCTATTAGCACCAATCGTAGTTCAATTCAAAATACTATTTCAAATACTCTGGCTGTTGAATTTGAATTGGGACGACGAACTACCGAGCAAACTAGCAAACAACTGGCTCAAATGGCGAGCTGATCTGGACAACCTTCACAAGCTCCAGATACCGCGCTTAGTTAAAAGCGACAAACAGAGAATCGAATTGCACGGATTTTCAGATGCGTCCACCAAGGCGTACTCAGCAGTGGTATACAGCCGAGTGGTCAACGACGATGGAACCATTTCGGTCGCCATACTTGCTGCAAAAACAAGAGTGGCACCTTTGAAGCAGCAGTCTTTGCCGCGCCTGGAACTATGTGGCGCACTTCTATTGAGTCAACTTCTGCAATCCATAAAAGCTGGACTAATGAACAACGACGTAACGATCTACGCATGGAGTGATTCGACGATAGTCCTGTCATGGTTATCGTATTTACCAGCCCAACTCAATACGTTTGTTGGGAACCGCACTTCAGAAATCCTCGAAACCATCCCGAAGCATGCATGGCGGCATGTAGACTCAAAATCGAACCCAGCGGATTGCGCATCCCGTGGCTTGGGAGTATCCGAGCTCATTGACTTCCAATTATGGTGGAAGGGTCCTTCATGGCCGAGGGACAAGGAACAATTCTTGGAAAGGTTGAACAATACTCATAATTGTACTTCTCTTTCAGACAAACGCATACAAGACGAAGTCAAAACTACCTGCCTAGCTGCGCAGACGAATGTCACGACGGACAACCCATGGGATAAGCTTCTCAATCGCAACTCATCTTGGCTGAAGCTTATACACACACTTGCTTACGTTTTGCGCTTCATTCATCGCATGAAGCACCCATCTTCGAAACAAATATCGAATTCTCTAACATTCGATGAGATCAAGGCAGCAAGGATCCGATGGCTGCAACACGCTCAAGCTGGTTTTCAACAGGAGATCCAATTACTACGCGCAAACAAGGCTCTAGGGAACCAATCTCAATTGGTCAAGATCTCACCAATCATCGACAAGGACAACCTGCTAAGAGTAGGTGGACGAATCCAACCTTTGCGGTTGTCAGCAGAGGCGAAGCATCAGCAGCGTCCTAAGTGGACCACGACAACCCCTAACATTTCGATCGGCAGCGTTGCGCTCGTCAAGGAGTTCAACACACCACCAGCATTATGGCATCTAGCGAAGGTGATCGGCTCTTTCCAAGGAAAGGACAATATGGTTCAAGCAGTCAGGATCATCCGGCTCAAAACCCGGCCAATAACGAAAATTGCGAAACTACTCAGTTCAGAAACCGTGTTTCAGGGTGGCCCGGGATGTTTAGGAATGGACTATCGATACATAGTTTATAAGTTATCCCATATTGTCATCTTTATATTTTCTATACCAACTAGCTTTACAATCCACAACATGTATGCACACACACACCTATCGTTAAGTTCCACAAATGTAAATTTTCTTAGTACCAATTAGACAGCGATACTGACAAGAACATATAACTCTACAGTCCACTACTTATTCGTCTTAACGGTTGGGGATCAGCCTCTTTGGGCAAATAACTCGATATGCCAAATTTCATAAGGATCGGCCGACTATATACGATCCGTCATAAATCTAATAATATAAGATGCGAGGCGCCACCAAGCGGACTGCACCTCAACTGCAAGGGTAAATAAGTTTCGGCTCTACCCGAAGTTAGCTTTCCTTTCTTGTTATACCCTTGCAAAGGGTATTATAATTTTGGTCAAAAGTGTGCAACGCAGTGAAGGAGACATCTCCGACCCAATAAAGTTTATATATTCTTGATCAGGATCACCTCCTGAGTCGATATAACCATGTCTGTCTGTCCGTCTGACCGTCTGTCTGTTTCTACGCAAACTAGTCTCTCAGTTTTCAAGCTATCGAGTTGAAACTTTGCACACACCCTTCTTGCCTTTGCAAGCAGTATATAAGTCGGAACGGCCGGGATCGGCCGTCTATATCCTAAAGCTGCCATATAACTGATTGATCGGAAATGCCATAGCTTCGTTGTTTTTAAAGTTAGAAGGATGGGATTTTCAATGGATGCCTCTTTGGGCAAAATAACTCGATATGCCAAATTTCATAAGGATCGGCCGACTATATACGATCCGTCATATATCTAATAATATAAGATGCGAGGCGCCACCAAGCGGACTGCTTCTCAACTGCAAGGGTATATAAACTTCGGCTCTGCCCGAAGTTAACTTTCCTTTCTTGTTATACCCTTGCAGAGGGTATTATAATTTTGGTCAAAAGTGTGGAACGCAGTGAGGGAGACATCTCCGACCCAATAAAGTATATATATTCTTGATCAGGATCACCTCCTGAGTCGATATAACCATGTCCGTCTTTCCGTCTGTCTGTTTCTACGAAAACTAGTCTCTCAGTTTTAAAGCTATCGAGTTGAAACTTTCCACACACCCTTCTTTCCTTTGCAGGCAGTATATAAGTCGGAACTGCCGGGATCGGTCGACTATATCCTAAAGCTGCCATATAACTGATTGATCGGAAATGCCATAACTTCGTTGTTTTTAAAGTTAGAAGGATGGGATTTTCAATGGATGCCTCTTTGGGCAAAATAATTCGATATGCCAAATTTCATAAGGATCGACCGACTATATACGATCTGTTATATATCTAATTATATAAGATGCTTGGCGCCACCTAGCGGACTGCACCTCAACTGCAAGGGTATATAAGCTTCGTCTCTGCCCGAAGTTAGCTTTCCTTTCTTGTTTTACCCTTGCAGAGGGTATTATAATTTTGGTCAAAAGTGTGCAACGCAGTGAAGGAGACATCTCCGACCCAATAAAGTTTATATATTCTTGATCAGGATCACCTAGTGAGTCGATATAACCATGTCCGTCTGTCCGTCTGTCTGTATCTACGCAAACTAGTCTCTCAGTTTTAAAGCTATCGAGTTGAAACTTTGCACACACCCTTCTTGCCTTTGCAGGCAGTATATAAGCCGGAACGGCCGGGATCGGCCGACTATATCCTAAAGCTGCCATATAACTGATTAATCGGAAATTCCATTACTTCGTTGTTTTTCAAGTTAGAAGGATGGGATTTTCAATGGATGCCTCTTTGGGCAAAGTAATTCGATATGCCGAATTTCATAAGGATCGGCCGACTATATACGATCCGTCATAAATCTAATAATATAAGATGCGAGGCGCCACCAAGCGGACTGCACCTCAACTGCAAGGGTAAATAAGTTTCGGCTCTACCCGAAGTTAGCTTTCCTTTCTTGTTATACCCTTGCAAAGGGTATTATAATTTTGGTCAAAAGTGTGCAACGCAGTGAAGGAGACATCTCCGACCCAATAAAGTTTATATATTCTTGATCAGGATCACCTCCTGAGTCGATATAACCATGTCTGTCTGTCCGTCTGACCGTCTGTCTGTTTCTACGCAAACTAGTCTCTCAGTTTTCAAGCTATCGAGTTGAAACTTTGCACACACCCTTCTTGCCTTTGCAAGCAGTATATAAGTCGGAACGGCCGGGATCGGCCGTCTATATCCTAAAGCTGCCATATAACTGATTGATCGGAAATGCCATAGCTTCGTTGTTTTTAAAGTTAGAAGGATGGGATTTTCAATGGATGCCTCTTTGGGCAAAATAACTCGATATGCCAAATTTCATAAGGATCGGCCGACTATATACGATCCGTCATATATCTAATAATATAAGATGCGAGGCGCCACCAAGCGGACTGCACCTCAACTGCAAGGGTAAATAAGCTTCGGCTCTACCCGAAGTTTGCTTTCCATTCTTGTTTTACCCTTGCAGAGGGTATTATAATTTTGGTCAAAAGGGTGCAACGCAGTGAAGGAGACATCTCCGACCCAATAAAGTATATATATTCTTGATCAGGATCACCTCCTGAGTCGATATAACCATGTCTGTCTTTCCGTCTGTCTGTTTCTACGCAAACTAGTCTCTCAGTTTTAAAGCTATCGAGTTAAAACTTTCCACACACCCTTCTTTCCTTTGCAGGCAGTATATAAGTCGGAACTGCCGGGATCGGTCGACTATATCCTAAAGCTGCCATATAACTGATTGATCGGAAATGCCATAACTTCGTTGTTTTTAAAGTTAGAAGGATGGGATTTTCAATGGATGCCTCTTTGGGCAAAATAATTCGATATGCCGAATTTCATAAGGATCGGCCGACTATATACGATCCGTTATATATCTAATTATATAAGATGCTTGGCGCCACCTAGCGGACTGCACCTCAACTGCAAGGGTATATAAGCTTCGGCTCTGCCCGAAGTTAGCTTTCCTTTCTTGTTTTACCCTTGCAGAGGGTATTATAATTTGGTCAAAAGTGTGCAACGGAGTGAAGGAGACATCTCCGACCCAATAAAGTATATATATTCTTGATCAGGATCACCTCCTGAGTCGATATACCCATGTCCGTCTGACCGTCTGTCTGTTTCTACGCAAACTAGTCTCTCAGTTTTCAAGCTATCGAGTTGAAACTTTGCACACACCCTTCTTGCCTTTGCAGGCAGTATATAAGTCGGAACGGCCGGGATCGGCCGACTATATCCTAAAGCTGCCATATAACTGATTAATCGGAAATTCCATAACTTCGTTGTTTTTCAAGTTAGAAGGATGGAATGCCTCTTTGGGCAAAATAACTCGATATGCCAAATTTCATAAGGATCGGCCGACTATATACGATCCGTCATAAATCTAATAATATAAGATGCGAGGCGCCACCAAGCGGACTGCACCTCAACTGCAAGGGTAAATAAGCTTCGGCTCTACCCGAAGTTAGCTTTCCTTTCTTGTTATACCCTTGCAAAGGGTATTATAATTTTGGTCAAAAGTGTGCAACTCAGTGAAGGAGACATCTCCGACCCAATAAAGTTTATATATTCTTGATCAGGATCACCTCCTGAGTCGACATAACCATGTCTGTCTGACCGTCTGTCTGTTTCTACGCAAACTAGTCTCTCAGTTTTAAAGCTATCGCGTTGAAACTTTGCACACACCCTTCTTTCCTTTGCAGGCAATATATAAGTCGGAACGGCAGGGATCGGTCGACTATATCCTAAAGCTGCCATATAACTGATTGATCGGAAATGCCATAACTTCGTTGTTCTTAAAGTTAGAAGGATGGGATTTTCAATGGATGCCTCTTCGGGCAAAATAATTCGATGTGCCAAATTTCATAAGGATCGACCGACTGTATACGATCCGTTATATATCTAATAATATAAGATGCGTAGCGCCACCAAGCGGACTGCACCTCAACTGCAAGGGTAAATAAGCTTCGGCTCTACCCGAAGTTTGCTTTCCATTCTTGTTTTACCCTTGCAGAGGGTATTATAATTTTGGTCAAAAGTGTGCAACGCAGTGAAGGAGACATCTCCGACCCAATAAACTATATATATTCTTGATCAGGATCACCTAGTGAGTCGATATAACCATGTCCGTCTGTCTGTTTTTACGCAAACTAGTCTCTCAGTTTTAAAGCTATCGAGTTAAAACTTTGCACACACCCTTCTTTCCTTTGCAGGCAGTAAGGCATAAGTCGGAACGGCCGGGATCGGTCGACTATATCCTAAAGCTGTCATATAACTGATTGATCGGAAATGCCATAACTTCGTTGTTTTTAAAGTTAGAAGGATGGGATTTTCAATGGATGCCTCTTTGGGCGAAATAACTTGATATGCCAAATTTCATAAGGATCGACCAACTGTATACGATCCGTTATATATCTAATAATATAAGATGCGTGGCGCCACCAAGCGGACTGCACCTCAACTGCAAGGGTATATAAGCTTCGGCTCTGCCCGAAGTTAGCTTTCCTTTCTTGTTTTACCCTTGCAGAGGGTATTATAATTTTGGTCAAAAGTGTGGAACGCAGTGAAGGAGACATCTCCGACCCAATAAAGTATATATATTCTTGATCAGGATCACCTAGTGAGTCGATATAACCATGTCGGTCTGTCCGTCTGTCTGTTTCTACGCAAACTAGTCTCTCAGTTCGGTCGACTATATCCTAAAGCTGCCATATAACTGATTGATCGGAAATGCCATAACTTCGTTGTTTTTAAAGTTAGAAGGATAGGATTTTCAATGGATGCCTCTTTGGGCAAAATAACTGGATATGCCAAATTTCATAAGGATCGGCCGACTATATACGATCCGTCATATATATAATAATATAAGATGCGAGACGCCACCAAGCGGACTGCACCTCAACTGCAAGGGTAAAAAAGCTTCGGCTCTACCCGAAGTTTGCTTTCCATTCTTGTTTTACCCTTGCAGAGGATATTATAATTTTGGTCAAAAGTGTGCAACGCAGTGATATTCTTGATCAGGATCACCTCCTGAGTCAATATAACCATGTCCGTCTGTCCGTCTGTCTGTTTCTACGCAAACTAGTCTCTCAGTTTTAAAGCTATCGAGTTGAAACTTTCCACACACCCTTCTTTCCTTTGCAGTATATAAGTCGGAACTGCCGGGATCGGTTGACTATATCCTAAAGCTGCCATATAACTGATTGATCGGAAATGCCATAACTTCGTTGATTTTAAAGTTAGAAGGATGGGATTTTCAATGGATGCCTCTTTGGGCAAAATAACTCGATATACTAAATTTCATACGGATCGACTGACTATATACGATCCGTTATATATCTAATAATATAAGATGCGTGGCGCCAAGTAGCGGACTGCACCTCAACTGCAAGGGTATATAAGCTTCGGCGCTGCCCGAAGTTAGCTTTCCTTTCTTGTTATACCCTTGCAGAGGGTATTATAATTTTGGTCAAAAGTGTGCAACGCAGTGAAGGAGACATCTCCGACCCAATAAAGTATATATATTCTTGATCAGGATCACCTCCTGAGTCGATATAACCATGTCTGTCTGTCCGTCTGACCGTCTGTCCGTCTGCTTGTTTCTACGCAAACTAGTCTCTCAGTTTTAAAGCTATCGAGTTAAAACTTTGCATACACCCTTCTTTCCTTTGCAGGCAGTAAGGCATAAGTCGGAACGGCCGGGATCGGTCGACTATATCCTAAAGCTGCCATATAACTGATTGATCGGAAATTCCATAACTTCGTTGTTTTTAAAGCTAGAAGGATGGGATTTTCAATGGATGCCTCTTTGGGCAAAATAATTCGATATGCCAAAATTTCATAAGGATCGACCGACTATATACGATCCGTTATATATCTAATAATATAAGATGCGTGGCGCCACCTAGCGGACTGCTTCTCAACTGCAAGGGTATATAAACTTCGGCTCTGCCCGAAGTTAACTTTCCTTTCTTGTTATACCCTTGCAGAGGGTATTATAATTTTGGTCAAAAGTGTGAAACGCAGTGAGGGAGACATCTCCGACCCAACAAAGTATATATCTTCTGAATCAGGATCACCTCCTGAGTCGATATAAGCATGTCCGTCTGTCTGTTTCTACGCAAACTAGTCTCTCAGTTTTTAAGCTATCGAGTTGAAACTTTGCACACACCCTTCTTGCCTTTGCAGGCAGTATATAAGTCGGAACGGCCGGGATCGGCCGACTATATCCTAAAGCTGCCATATTACTGATTAATCGGAAATTCCATAACTTCGTTGTTTTTCAAGTTAGAAGGATGGGATTTTCAACGGATGCCTCTTTGGGCAAAATAATTCGATATGCCAAATTTCATAAGGATTGGCCGACTATATACGATCCGTTATATATCTAATTATATAAGATGCTTGGCGCCACCTAGCGGACTGCACCTCAACTGCAAGGGTATATAAGCTTCGGCTCTGCCCGAAGTTAGCTTTCCTTTCTTGTTTTACCCTTGCAGAGGGTATTATAATTTTGGTCAAAAGTGTGGAACGCAGTGAAGGAGACATCTTCGACCCAATAAAGTATATATATTCTTGATCAGGATCACCTAGTGAGTCGATATAACCATGTCCGTCTGTCCGTCTGTCTGTTTCTACGCAAACTAGTCTCTCAGTTCGGTCGACTATATCCTAAAGCTGCCATATAACTGATTGATCGGAAATGCCATAACTTCGTTGTTTTTAAAGTTAGAAGGATGGGATTTTCAATGGATGCCTCTTTGGGCAAAATAACTGGATATGCCAAATTTCATAAGGATCGGCCGACTATATACGATCCGTCATATATATAATAATATAAGATGCGAGACGCCACCAAGCGGACTGCACCTCAACTGCAAGGGTAAATAAGCTTCGGCTCTACCCGATGTTTGCTTTCCATTCTTGTTTTACCCTTGCAGAGGATATTATAATTTTGGTCAAAAGTGTGCAACGCAGTGATATTCTTGATCAGGATCACCTCCTGAGTCAATATAACCATGTCCGTCTGTCTGTTTCTACGCAAACTAGTCTCTCAGTTTTAAAGCTATCGAGTTGAAACTTTCCACACACCCTTCTTTCCTTTGCAGGCAGTATATAAGTCGGAACTGCCGGGATCGGTTGACTATATCCTAAAGCTGCCATATAACTGATTGATCGGAAATGCCATAACTTCGTTGTTTTTAAAGTTAGAAGGATGGAATTTTCAATGGATGCCTCTTTGGGCAAAATAACTCGATATGCCAAATTTCATAAGGATCGGCCGACTATATACGATCCGTCATAAATCTAATTATATAAGATGCGAGGCGCCACCAAGCGGACTGCACCTCAACTGCAAGGGTAAATAAGCTTCGGCTCTACCCGAAGTTAGCTTCCTTTCTTGTTATACCCTTGCAAAGGGTATTATAATTTTGGTCAAAAGTGTGCAACTCAGTGAAGGAGACATCTCCGACCCAATAAAGTTTATATATTCTTGATCAGGATCACCTCCTGAGTCGATATAACCATGTCTGTCTGACCGTCTGTCTGTTTCTACGCAAACTCTCTCAGTTTTAAAGCTATCGCGTTGAAACTTTGCACACACCCTTCTTTCCTTTGCAGGCAATATATAAGTCGGAACGGCAGGGATCGGTCGACTATATCCTAAAGCTGCCATATAACTGATTGATCGGAAATTCCATAACTTCGTTGTTCTTAAAGTTAGAAGGATGGGATTTTCAATGGATGCCTCTTTGGGAAAAATAATTCGATGTGCCAAATTTCATAAGGATCGACCGACTGTATACGATCCGTTATATATCTAATAATATAAGATGCGTAGCGCCACCAAGCGGACTGCACCTCAACTGCAAGGGTAAATAAGCTTCGGCTCTACCCGAAGTTTGCTTTCCATTCTTGTTTTACCCTTGCAGAGGGTATTATAATTTTGGTCAAAAGTGTGGAACGCAGTGAAGGAGACATCTCCGACCCAATAAAGTATATATATTCTTGATCAGGATCACCTAGTGAGTCGATATAACCATGTCGGTCTGTCCGTCTGTCTGTTTCTACGCAAACTAGTCTCTCAGTTCGGTCGACTATATCCTAAAGCTGCCATATAACTGATTGATCGGAAATGCCATAACTTCGTTGTTTTTAAAGTTAGAAGGATGGGATTTTCAATGGATGCCTCTTTGGGCAAAATAACTGGATATGCCAAATTTCATAAGGATCGGCCGACTATATACGATCCGTCATATATATAATAATATAAGATGCGAGACGCCACCAAGCGGACTGCACCTCAACTGCAAGGGTAAATAAGCTTCGGCTCTACCCGATGTTTGCTTTCCATTCTTGTTTTACCCTTGCAGAGGATATTATAATTTTAGTCAAAAGTGTGCAACGCAGTGATATTCTTGATCAGGATCACCTCCTGAGTCAATATAACCATGTCCGTCTGTCCGTCTGTCTGTTTCTACGCAAACTAGTCTCTCAGTTTTAAAGCTATCGAGTTGAAACTTTCCACACACCCTTCTTTCCTTTGCAGGCAGTATATAAGTCGGAACTGCCGGGATCGGTTGACTATATCCTAAAGCTGCCATATAACTGATTGATCGGAAATGCCATAACTTCGTTGTTTTTAAAGTTAGAAGGATGGAATTTTCAATGGATGCCTCTTTGGGCAAAATAACTCGATATGCCAAATTTCATAAGGATCGGCCGACTATATACGATCCGTCATAAATCTAATAATATAAGATGCGAGGCGCCACCAAGCGGACTGCACCTCAACTGCAAGGGTAAATAAGCTTCGGCTCTACCCGAAGTTAGCTTCCTTTCTTGTTATACCCTTGCAAAGGGTATTATAATTTTGGTCAAAAGTGTGCAACGCAGTGAAGGAGACATCTCCGACCCAATAAACTATATATATTCTTGATCAGGATCACCTAGTGAGTCGATATAACCATGTCCGTCTGTCTGTTTTTACGCAAACTAGTCTCTCAGTTTTAAAGCTATCGAGTTAAAACTTTGCACACACCCTTCTTTCCTTTGCAGGCAGTAAGGCATAAGTCGGAACGGCCGGGATCGGTCGACTATATCCTAAAGCTGTCATATAACTGATTGATCGGAAATGCCATAACTTCGTTGTTTTTAAAGTTAGAAGGATGGGATTTTCAATGGATGCCTCTTTGGGCGAAATAACTCGATATGCCAAATTTCATAAGGATCGACCGACTGTATACGATCCGTTATATATCTAATTATATAAGATGCTTGGCGCCACCTAGCGGACTGCACCTCAACTGCAAGGGTATATAAGCTTCGGCTCTGCCCGAAGTTAGCTTTCCTTTCTTGTTTTACCCTTGCAGAGGGTATTATAATTTTGGTCAAAAGTGTGGAACGCAGTGAAGGAGACATCTCCGACCCAATAAAGTATATATATTCTTGATCAGGATCACCTAGTGAGTCGATATAACCATGTCAGTCTGTCCGTCTGTCTGTTTCTACGCAAACTAGTCTCTCAGTTCGGTCGACTATATCCTAAAGCTGCCATATAACTGATTGATCGGAAATGCCATAACTTCGTTGTTTTTAAAGTTAGAAGGATGGGATTTTCAATGGATGCCTCTTTGGGCAAAATAACTGGATATGCCAAATTTCATAAGGATCGGCCGACTATATACGATCCGTCATATATATAATAATATAAGATGCGAGACGCCACCAAGCGGACTGCACCTCAACTGCAAGGGTAAATAAGCTTCGGCTCTACCCGAAGTTTGCTTTCCATTCTTGTTTTACCCTTGCAGAGGGTATTATAATTTTGGTCAAAAGTGTGCAACGCAGTGAAGGAGACATCTCCGACCCAATAAACTATATATATTCTTGATCAGTATCACCTAGTGAGTCGATATAACCATGTCCGTCTGCTTGTTTCTACGCAAACTAGTCTCTCAGTTTTAAAGCTATCGAGTTAAAACTTTGCATACACCCTTCTTCCCTTTGCAGGCAGTAAGGCATAAGTCGGAACGGCCGGGATCGGTCGACTATATCCTAAAGCTGCCATATAACTGATTGATCGGAAATTCCATAACTTCGTTGTTTTTAAAGCTAGAAGGATGGGATTTTCAATGGATGCCTCTTTGGGCAAAATAATTCGATATGCCAAATTTCATAAGGATCGACCGACTATATACGATCCGTTATATATCTAATAATATAAGATGCGTGGCGCCACCTAGCGGACTGCTTCTCAACTGCAAGGGTATATAAACTTCGGCTCTGCCCGAAGTTAACTTTCCTTTCTTGTTATACCCTTGCAGAGGGTATTATAATTTTGGTCAAAAGTGTGGAACGCAGTGAGGGAGACATCTCCGACCCAACAAAGTATATATCTTCTGAATCAGGATCACCTCCTGAGTCGATATAAGCATGTCCGTCTGTCCGTCTGTCTGTTTCTACGCAAACTAGTCTCTCAGTTTTTAAGCTATCGAGTTGAAACTTTGCACACACCCTTCTTGCCTTTGCAGGCAGTATATAAGTCGGAACGGCCGGGATCGGCCGACTATATCCTAAAGCTGCCATATTACTGATTAATCGGAAATTCCATAACTTCGTTGTTTTTCAAGTTAGAAGGATGGGATTTTCAACGGATGCCTCTTTGGGCAAAATAATTCGATATGCCAAATTTCATAAGGATCGGCCGACTATATACGATCCGTTATATATCTAATTATATAAGATGCTTGGCGCCACCTAGCGGACTGCACCTCAACTGCAAGGGTATATAAGCTTCGGCTCTGCCCGAAGTTAGCTTTCCTTTCTTGTTTTACCCTTGCAGAGGGTATTATAATTTTGGTCAAAAGTGTGGAACGCAGTGAAGGAGACATCTTCGACCCAATAAAGTGTATATATTCTTGATCAGGATCACCTAGTGAGTCGATATAACCATGTCCGTCGGTCCGTCTGTCTGTTTCTACGCAAACTAGTCTCTCAGTTCGGTCGACTATATCCTAAAGCTGCCATATAACTGATTGATCGGAAATGCCATAACTTCGTTGTTTTTAAAGTTAGAAAGATGGGATTTTCAATGGATGCCTCTTTGGGCAAAATAACTGGATATGCCAAATTTCATAAGGATCGGCCGACTATATACGATCCGTCATATATATAATAATATAAGATGCGAGACGCCACCAAGCGGACTGCACCTCAACTGCAAGGGTAAATAAGCTTCGGTTCTACCCGATGTTTGCTTTCCATTCTTGTTTTACCCTTGCAGAGGATATTATAATTTTGGTCAAAAGTGTGCAACGCAGTGATATTCTTGATCAGGATCACCTCCTGAGTCAATATAACCATGTCCGTCTGTCCGTCTGTCTGTTTCTACGCAAACTAGTCTCTCAGTTTTAAAGCTATCGAGTTGAAACTTTCCACACACCCTTCTTTCCTTTGCAGGCAGTATATAAGTCGGAACTGCCGGGATCGGTTGACTATATCCTAAAGCTGCCATATAACTGATTGATCGGAAATGCCATAACTTCGTTGTTTTTAAAGTTAGAAGGATGGAATTTTCAATGGATGCCTCTTTGGGCAAAATAACTCGATATGCCAAATTTCATAAGGATCGGCCGACTATATACGATCCGTCATATATATAATAATATAAGATGCGAGACGCCACCAAGCGGACTGCACCTCAACTGCAAGGGTAAATAAGCTTCGGTTCTACCCGATGTTTGCTTTTCATTCTTGTTTTACCCTTGCAGAGGATATTATAATTTTGGTCAAAAGTGTGCAACGCAGTGATATTCTTGATCAGGATCACCTCCTGAGTCAATATAACCATGTCCGTCTGTCCGTCTGTCTGTTTCTACGCAAACTAGTCTCTCAGTTTTAAAGCTATCGAGTTGAAACTTTCCACACACCCTTCTTTCCTTTGCAGGCAGTATATAAGTCGGAACTGCCGGGATCGGTTGACTATATCCTAAAGCTGCCATATAACTGATTGATCGGAAATGCCATAACTTCGTTGTTTTTAAAGTTAGAAGGATGGAATTTTCAATGGATGCCTCTTTGGGCAAAATAACTCGATATGCCAAATTTCATAAGGATCGGCCGACTATATACGATCCGTCATAAATCTAATAATATAAGATGCGAGGCGCCACCAAGCGGACTGCACCTCAACTGCAAGGGTAAATAAGCTTCGGCTCTACCCGAAGTTAGCTTTCCTTTCTTGTTATACCCTTGCAAAGGGTATTATTATTTTGGTCAAAAGTGTGCAACTCAGTGAAGGAGACATCTCCGACCCAATAAAGTTTATATATTCTTGATCAGGATCACCTCCTGAGTCGATATAACCATGTCTGTCTGACCGTCTGTCTGTTTCTACGCAAACTAGTCTCTCAGTTTTAAAGCTATCGCGTTGAAACTTTGCACACACCCTTCTTTCCTTTGCAGGCAATATATAAGTCGGAACGGCAGGGATCGGTCGACTATATCCTAAAGCTGCCATATAACTGATTGATCGGAAATGCCATAACTTCGTTGTTCTTAAAGTTAGAAGGATGGGATTTTCAATGGATGCCTCTTTGGGCAAAATAATTCGATGTGCCAAATTTCATAAGGATCGACCGACTGTATACGATCCGTTATATATCTAATAATATAAGATGCGTAGCGCCACCAAGCGGACTGCACCTCAACTGCAAGGGTAAATAAGCTTCGGCTCTACCCGAAGTTTGCTTTCCATTCTTGTTTTACCCTTGCAGAGGGTATTATAATTTTGGTCAAAAGTGTGCAACGCAGTGAAGGAGACATCTCCGACCCAATAAACTATATATATTCTTGATCAGGATCACCTAGTGAGTCGATATAACCATGTCCGTCTGTCTGTTTTTACGCAAACTAGTCTCTCAGTTTTAAAGCTATCGAGTTAAAACTTTGCACACACCCTTCTTTCCTTTGCAGGCAGTAAGGCATAAGTCGGAACGGCCGGGATCGGTTGACTATATCCTAAAGCTGCCATATAACTGATTGATCGGAAATGCCATAACTTCGTTGATTTTAAAGTTAGAAGGATGGGATTTTCAATGGATGCCTCTTTGGGCAAAATAACTCGATATACTAAATTTCATACGGATCGACCGACTATATACGATCCGTTATATATCTAATAATATAAGATGCGTGGCGCCAAGTAGCGGACTGCACCTCAACTGCAAGGGTATATAAGCTTCGGCGCTGCCCGAAGTTAGCTTTCCTTTCTTGTTATACCCTTGCAGAGGGTATTATAATTTTGGTCAAAAGTGTGCAACGCAGTGAAGGAGACATCTCCGACCCAATAAAGTATATATATTCTTGATCAGGATCACCTCCTGAGTCGATATAACCATGTCTGTCTGTCCGTCTGACCGTCTGTCCGTCTGCTTGTTTCTACGCAAACTAGTCTCTCAGTTTTAAAGCTATCGAGTTAAAACTTTGCATACATCCTTCTTTCCTTTGCAGGCAGTAAGGCATAAGTCGGAACGGCCGGGATCGGTCGACTATATCCTAAAGCTGCCATATAACTGATTGATCGGAAATTCCATAACTTCGTTGTTTTTAAAGCTAGAAGGATGGGATTTTCAATGGATGCCTCTTTGGGCAAAATAATTCGATATGCCAAATTTCATAAGGATCGACCGACTATATACGATCCGTTATATATCTAATAATATAAGATGCGTGGCGCCACCTAGCGGACTGCTTCTCAACTGCAAGGGTATATAAACTTCGGCTCTGCCCGAAGTTAACTTTCCTTTCTTGTTATACCCTTGCAGAGGGTATTATAATTTTGGTCAAAAGTGTGGAACGCAGTGAGGGAGACATCTCCGACCCAACAAAGTATATATCTTCTGAATCAGGATCACCTCCTGAGTCGATATAAGCATGTCCGTCTGTCCGTCTGTCTGTTTCTACGCAAACTAGTCTCTCAGTTTTTAAGCTATCGAGTTGAAACTTTGCACACACCCTTCTTGCCTTTGCAGGCAGTATATAAGTCGGAACGGCCGGGATCGGCCGACTATATCCTAAAGCTGCCATATAACTGATTGATCGGAAATGCCATAACTTCGTTGATTTTAAAGTTAGAAGGATGGGATTTTCAATGGATGCCTCTTTGGGCAAAATAACTCGATATACTAAATTTCATACGGATCGACCGACTATATACGATCCGTTATATATCTAATAATATAAGATGCGTGGCGCCAAGTAGCGGACTGCACCTCAACTGCAAGGGTATATAAGCTTCGGCGCTGCCCGAAGTTAGCTTTCCTTTCTTGTTATACCCTTGCAGAGGGTATTATAATTTTGGTCAAAAGTGTGCAACGCAGTGAAGGAGACATCTCCGACCCAATAAAGTATATATATTCTTGATCAGGATCACCTCCTGAGTCGATATAACCATGTCTGTCTGTCCGTCTGACCGTCTGTCCGTCTGCTTGTTTCTACGCAAACTAGTCTCTCAGTTTTAAAGCTATCGAGTTAAAACTTTGCATACACCCTTCTTTCCTTTGCAGGCAGTAAGGCATAAGTCGGAACGGCCGGGATCGGTCGACTATATCCTAAAGCTGCCATATAACTGATTGATCGGAAATTCCATAACTTCGTTGTTTTTAAAGCTAGAAGGATGGGATTTTCAATGGATGCCTCTTTGGGCATAATAATTCGATATGCCAAATTTCATAAGGATCGACCGACTATATACGATCCGTTATATATCTAATAATATAAGATGCGTGGCGCCACCTAGCGGACTGCTTCTCAACTGCAAGGGTATATAAACTTCGGCTCTGCCCGAAGTTAACTTTCCTTTCTTGTTATACCCTTGCAGAGGGTATTATAATTTTGGTCAAAAGTGTGGAACGCAGTGAGGGAGACATCTCCGACCCAACAAAGTATATATCTTCTGAATCAGGATCACCTCCTGAGTCGATATAAGCATGTCCGTCTGTCCGTCTGTCTGTTTCTACGCAAACTAGTATCTCAGTTTTTAAGCTATCGAGTTGAAACTTTGCACACACCCTTCTTGCCTTTGCAGGCAGTATATAAGTCGGAACGGCCGGGATCGGCCGACTATATCCTAAAGCTGCCATATAACTGATTGATCGGAAATGCCATAACTTCGTTGATTTTAAAGTTAGAAGGATGGGATTTTCAATGGATGCCTCTTTGGGCAAAATAACTCGATATACTAAATTTCATACGGATCGACCGACTATATACGATCCGTTATATATCTAATAATATAAGATGCGTGGCGCCAAGTAGCGGACTGCACCTCAACTGCAAGGGTATATAAGCTTCGGCGCTGCCCGAAGTTAGCTTTCCTTTCTTGTTATACCCTTGCAGAGGGTATTATAATTTTGGTCAAAAGTGTGCAACGCAGTGAAGGAGACATCTCCGACCCAATAAAGTATATATATTCTTGATCAGGATCACCTCCTGAGTCGATATATCCATGTCTGTCTGTCCGTCTGACCGTCTGTCCGTCTGCTTGTTTCTACGCAAACTAGTCTCTCAGTTTTTAAGCTATCGAGTTAAAACTTTGCATACACCCTTCTTTCCTTTGCAGGCAGTAAGGCATAAGTCGGAACGGCCGGGATCGGTCGACTATATCCTAAAGCTGCCATATAACTGATTGATCGGAAATTCCATAACTTCGTTGTTTTTAAAGCTAGAAGGATGGGATTTTCAATGGATGCCTCTTTGGGCAAAATAATTCGATATGCCAAATTTCATAAGGATCGACCGACTATATACGATCCGTTATATATCTAATAATATAAGATGCGTGGCGCCACCTAGCGGACTGCTTCTCAACTGCAAGGGTATATAAACTTCGGCTCTGCCCGAAGTTAACTTTCCTTTCTTGTTATACCCTTGCAGAGGGTATTATAATTTTGGTCAAAAGTGTGGAACGCAGTGAGGGAGACATCTCCGACCCAACAAAGTATATATCTTCTGAATCAGGATCACCTCCTGAGTCGATATAAGCATGTCCGTCTGTCCGTCTGTCTGTTTCTACGCAAACTAGTCTCTCAGTTTTTAAGCTATCGAGTTGAAACTTTGCACACACCCTTCTTGCCTTTGCAGGCAGTATATAAGTCGGAACGGCCGGGATCGGCCGACTATATCCTAAAGCTGCCATATAACTGATTGATCGGAAATGCCATAACTTCGTTGATTTTAAAGTTAGAAGGATGGGATTTTCAATGGATGCCTCTTTGGGCAAAATAACTCGATATACTAAATTTCATACGGATCGACCGACTATATACGATCCGTTATATATCTAATAATATAAGATGCGTGGCGCCAAGTAGCGGACTGCACCTCAACTGCAAGGGTATATAAGCTTCGGCGCTGCCCGAAGTTAGCTTTCCTTTCTTGTTATACCCTTGCAGAGGGTATTATAATTTTGGTCAAAAGTGTGCAACGCAGTGAAGGAGACATCTCCGACCCAATAAAGTATATATATTCTTGATCAGGATCACCTCCTGAGTCGATATATCCATGTCTGTCTGTCCGTCTGACCGTCTGTCCGTCTGCTTGTTTCTACGCAAACTAGTCTCTCAGTTTTTAAGCTATCGAGTTAAAACTTTGCATACACCCTTCTTTCCTTTGCAGGCAGTAAGGCATAAGTCGGAACGGCCGGGATCGGTCGACTATATCCTAAAGCTGCCATATAACTGATTGATCGGAAATTCCATAACTTCGTTGTTTTTAAAGCTAGAAGGATGGGATTTTCAATGGATGCCTCTTTGGGCAAAATAATTCGATATGCCAAATTTCATATGGATCGACCGACTATATACGATCCGTTATATATCTAATAATATAAGATGCGTGGCGCCACCTAGCGGACTGCTTCTCAACTGCAAGGGTATATAAACTTCGGCTCTGCCCGAAGTTAACTTTCCTTTCTTGTTATACCCTTGCAGAGGGTATTATAATTTTGGTCAAAAGTGTGGAACGCAGTGAGGGAGACATCTCCGACCCAACAAAGTATATATCTTCTGAATCAGGATCACCTCCTGAGTCGATATAAGCATGTCCGTCTGTCCGTCTGTCTGTTTCTACGCAAACTAGTCTCTCAGTTTTTAAGCTATCGAGTTGAAACTTTGCACACACCCTTCTTGCCTTTGCAGGCAGTATATAAGTCGGAACGGCCGGGATCGGCCGACTATATCCTAAAGCTGCCATATTACTGATTAATCGGAAATTCCATAACTTCGTTGTTTTTCAAGTTAGAAGGATGGGATTTTCAACGGATGCCTCTTTGGGCAAAATAATTCGATATGCCAAATTTCATAAGGATCGGCCGACTATATACGATCCGTTATATATCTAATTATATAAGATGCTTGGCGCCACCTAGCGGACTGCACCTCAACTGCAAGGGTATATAAGCTTCGGCTCTGCCCGAAGTTAGCTTTCCTTTCTTGTTTTACCCTTGCAGAGGGTATTATAATTTTGGTCAAAAGTGTGGAACGCAGTGAAGGAGACATCTCCGACCCAATAAAGTATATATATTCTTGATCAGGATCACCTAGTGAGTCGATATAACCATGTCCGTCTGTCCGTCTGTCTGTTTCTACGCAAACTAGTCTCTCAGTTCGGTCGACTATATCCTAAAGCTGCCATATAACTGATTGATCGGAAATGCCATAACTTCGTTGTTTTTAAAGTTAGAAGGATGGGATTTTCAATGGATGCCTCTTTGGGCAAAATAACTGGATATGCCAAATTTCATAAGGATCGGCCGACTATATACGATCCGTCATATATATAATAATATAAGATGCGAGACGCCACCAAGCGGACTGCACCTCAACTGCAAGGGTAAATAAGCTTCGGCTCTACCCGAAGTTTGCTTTCCATTCTTGTTTTACCCTTGCAGAGGATATTATAATTTTGGTCAAAAGTGTGCAACGCAGTGATATTCTTGATCAGGATCACCTCCTGAGTCAATATAACCATGTCCGTCTGTCCGTCTGTCTGTTTCTACGCAAACTAGTCTCTCAGTTTTAAAGCTATCGAGTTGAAACTTTCCACACACCCTTCTTTCCTTTGCAGGCAGTATATAAGTCGGAACTGCCGGGATCGGTTGACTATATCCTAAAGCTGCCATATAACTGATTGATCGGAAATGCCATAACTTCGTTGATTTTAAAGTTAGAAGGATGGGATTTTCAACGGATGCCTCTTTGGGCAAAATAACTCGATATACTAAATTTCATACGGATCGACCGACTATATACGATCCGTTATATATCTAATAATATAAGTTGCGTGGCGCCAAGTAGCGGACTGCACCTCAACTGCAAGGGTATATAAGCTTCGGCGCTGCCCGAAGTTAGCTTTCCTTTCTTGTTATACCCTTGCAGAGGGTATTATAATTTTGGTCAAAAGTGTGCAACGCAGTGAAGGAGACATCTCCGACCCAATAAAGTATATATATTCTTGATCAGGATCACCTCCTGAGTCGATATAACCATGTCTGTCTGTCCGTCTGACCGTCTGTCCGTCTGCTTGTTTCTACGCAAACTAGTCTCTCAGTTTTAAAGCTATCGAGTTAAAACTTTGCATACACCCTTCTTTCCTTTGCAGGCAGTAAGGCATAAGTCGGAACGGCCGGGATCGGTCGACTATATCCTAAAGCTGCCATATAACTGATTGATCGGAAATTCCATAACTTCGTTGTTTTTAAAGCTAGAAGGATGGGATTTTCAATGGATGCCTCTTTGGGCAAAATAATTCGATATGCCAAATTTCATATGGATCGACCGACTATATACGATCCGTTATATATCTAATAATATAAGATGCGTGGCGCCACCTAGCGGACTGCTTCTCAACTGCAAGGGTATATAAACTTCGGCTCTGCCCGAAGTTAACTTTCCTTTCTTGTTATACCCTTGCAGAGGGTATTATAATTTTGGTCAAAAGTGTGGAACGCAGTGAGGGAGACATCTCCGACCCAACAAAGTATATATCTTCTGAATCAGGATCACCTCCTGAGTCGATATAAGCATGTCCGTCTGTCCGTCTGTCTGTTTCTACGCAAACTAGTCTCTCAGTTTTTAAGCTATCGAGTTGAAACTTTGCACACACCCTTCTTGCCTTTGCAGGCAGTGTATAAGTCGGAACGGCCGGGATCGGCCGACTATATCCTAAAGCTGCCATATAACTGATTGATCGGAAATGCCATAACTTCGTTGTTTTTCAAGTTAGAAGGATGGGATTTTCAATGGATGCCTCTTTGGGCAAAATAATTCGATATACCAAATTTCATAAGGATCGGCCGACTATATACGATCCGTTATATATCTAATTATATAAGATGCTTGGCGCCACCTAGCGGACTGCACCTCAACTGCAAGGGTATATAAGCTTCGGCTCTGCCCGAAGTTAGCTTTCCTTTCTTGTTTTACCCTTGCAGAGGGTATTATAATTTTGGTCAAAAGTGTGCAACGCAGTGAAGGAGACATCTCCGACCCAATAAAGTATATATATTCTTGATCAGGATCACCTCCTGAGTCGATATAACCATGTCCGTCTGTCCGTCTGACCGTCTGTCCGTCTGTCTGTTTCTACGCAAACTAGTCTCTCAGTTTCAAAGCTATCGAGTTGAAACTTTCCACACACCCTTCTTTCCTTTGCAGGCAGTATATAAGTCGGAACTGCCGGGAGCGGTTGACTATATCCTAAAGCTGCCATATAACTGATTGATCGGAAATGCCATAACTTCGTTGATTTTAAAGTTAGAAGGATGGGATTTTCAATGGATGCCTCTTTGGGCAAAATAACTCGATATGCCAAATTTCATACGGATCGACCGACTATATACGATCCGTTATATATCTAATAATATAAGATGCGTGGCGCCACGTAGCGGACTGCACCTCAACTGCAAGGGTATATAAGCTTCGGCTCTGCCCGAAGTTTGCTTTCCATTCTTGTTTTACCCTTGCAGAGGATATTATAATTTTGGTCAAAAGTGTGCAACGCAGTGAAGGAGACATCTCCGACCCAATAAAGTATATATATTCTTGATCAGGATCACCTCCTGAGTCAATATAACCATGTCCGTCTGTCCGTCTGTCCGTCTGTCCGTTTCTACGCAAACTAGTCTCTCAGTTTTAAAGCTATCGCGTTGAAACTTTGCACACACCCTTCTTTCCTTTGCAAGCAGTATATAAGTCGGAACGGCCGGGATCGGCCGACTATATCCTAAAGCTGCCATATAACTGATTGATCGGAAATGCCATAACTTCGTTGTTTTTCAAGTTAGAAGGATGGGATTTTCAATGGATGCCTCTTTGGGCAAAATAATTCGATATACCAAATTTCATAAGGATCGGCCGACTATATACGATCCGTTATATATCTAATTATATAAGATGCTTGGCGCCACCTAGCGGACTGCACCTCAACTGCAAGGGTATATAAGCTTCGGCTCTGCCCGAAGTTAGCTTTCCTTTCTTGTTTTACCCTTGCAGAGGGTATTATAATTTTGGTCAAAAGTGTGCAACGCAGTGAAGGAGACATCTCCGACCCAATAAAGTATATATATTCTTGATCAGGATCACCTCCTGAGTCGATATAACCATGTCCGGCTGTCCGTCTGACCGTCTGTCTGTTTCTACGCAAACTAGTCTCTCAGTTTCAAAGCTATCGAGTTGAAACTTTCCACACACCCTTCTTTCCTTTGCAGGCAGTATATAAGTCGGAACTGCCGGGAGCGGTTGACTATATCCTAAAGCTGCCATATAACTGATTGATCGGAAATGCCATAACTTCGTTGATTTTAAAGTTAGAAGGATGGGATTTTCAATGGATGCCTCTTTGGGCAAAATAACTCGATATGCCAAATTTCATACGGATCGACCGACTATATACGATCCGTTATATATCTAATAATATAAGATGCGTGGCGCCACGTAGCGGACTGCACCTCAACTGCAAGGGTATATAAGCTTCGGCTCTGCCCGAAGTTTGCTTTCCATTCTTGTTTTACCCTTGCAGAGGATATTATAATTTTGGTCAAAAGTGTGCAACGCAGTGAAGGAGACATCTCCGACCCAATAAAGTATATATATTCTTGATCAGGATCACCTCCTGAGTCAATATAACCATGTCCGTCTGTCCGTCTGTCCGTTTCTACGCAAACTAGTCTCTCAGTTTTAAAGCTATCGCGTTGAAACTTTGCACACACCCTTCTTTCCTTTGCAAGCAGTATATAAGTCGGAACGGCCGGGATCGGTCGACTATATCCTAAAGCTGCCATATAACCGTTTGATCGGAAATGCCATAACTTCGTTGTTCTTAAAGTTAGAAGGATGGGATTTTCAATGGATGCCTCTTTGGGCAAAATAATTCGATGTGCCAAATTCCATAAGGATCGACCGACTATATACGATCCGTTATATATCTAATAATATAAGATGCGTGGCGCCACCAAGCGGACTGCACCTCAACTGCAAGGGTAAATAAGCTTCGGCTCTACCCGAAGTTTGCTTTCCATTCTTGTTTTACCCTTGCAGAGGATATTATAATTTTGGTCAAAAGTGTGGAACGCAGTGAAGGAGACATCTCCGACCCAATAAAGTATATATATTCTTGATCAGGATCACCTCCTGAGTCGATATAACCATGTCCGTCTGTCCGTCTGACTGTCTGTCCGTCTGTCAGTTTCTACGCAAACTAGTCTCTCAGTTTTAAAGCTATCGAGTTGAAACTTTGCACACACTCTTCTTGCCTTTGCAGGCAGTATATAAGTCGGAACGGCCGGGATCGGTCGACTATATCCTAAAGCTGCCATAACTTCGTTGATTTTAAAGTTAGAAGGATGGGATTTTCAATGGATGCCTCTTTGGGCAAAATAATTCCATATGCCAAATTTCATAAGGATCGACCGACTATATACGATCCGTTATATATCTAATAATATAGGGGACTGCGCCACCTAGGGGACTGCACCTCAACTGCAAGGGTATATAAACTTCGGCTCTGCCCGAAGTTAACTTTCCTTTCTTGGTATACCCTTGCAGAGGGTATTATAATTTTGGTCAAGAGTGTGGAACGCAGTGAGGGAGACATCTCCGACCCAATAAAGTATATATATTCTTGATCAGGATCAGCTCCTGAGTCGATATAACCATGTCTGTCTGTCCGTCTGACCGTCTGTCCGTCTGTCTGTTTGTACGCAAACTATTCTCTCAGTTTTAAAGCTATCGAGTTAAAACTTTGCATACACCCTTCTTTCCTTTGCAGGCAGTAAGGCATAAGTCGGAACGGCCGGGATCGGTCGACTATATCCTAAAGCTGCCATATAACTGATTGATCGGAAATGCCATAACTTCGTTGTTTTTAAAGTTAGAAGGATGGGATTTTCAATGGATGCCTCTTTGGGCAAAATAACTCGATATGCCAAATTTCATAAGGATCGACCGACTATATACGATCCGTTATATATCTAATAATATAAGATGCGTGGCGCCACGTAGCGGACTGCAACTCAACTGCAAGGGTATATAAGCTTCGGCTCTACCCGAAGTTAGCTCTTCTTTCTTGTTATACCCTTGCAGAGGGTATTATAATTTTGGTCAAAAGTGTGCAACGCAGTGAAGGAGACATCTCCGACCCAATAAAGTATATATATTCTTGATCAGGATCAGCTCCTGAGTCGATATAACCATGTCTGTCTGTCCGTCTGACCGTCTGTCCGTCTGTCTGTTTCTACGCAAACTAGTCTCTCACTTTTAAAGCTATCGAGTTAAAACTTTGCACACACCCTTCTTTCCTTTGCAGGCAGTAAGGCATAATTTGGAACGGCCGGGATCGGTCGACTATATCCTAAAGCTGCCATATAACTGATTGATCGGAAATGCCATAACTTCGTTGTTTTTCAAGTTAGAAGGATGGGATTTTCAATGGATGCCTCTTTGGGCAAAATAATTCGATATGCCAAATTTCATAAGGATCGGCCGACTATATACGATCCGTTATATATCTAATTATATAAGATGCTTGGCGTCACCTAGCGGACTGCACCTCAACTGCAAGGGTATATAAGCTTCGGCTCTGCCCGAAGTTAGCTTTCCTTTCTTGTTGTACCCTTGCAGAGGGTATTATAATTTTGGTCAAAAGTGTGGAACGCAGTGAAGGAGACATCTCCGACCCAATAAAGTATATATATTCTTGATCAGGATCAGCTCCTGAGTCGATATAACCATGTCTGTCTGTCCGTCTGACCGTCTGTCCGTCTGTCTGTTTCTACGCAAACTAGTCTCTCAGTTTTAAAGCTATCGAGTTAAAACTTTGCACACACCCTTCTTTCCTTTGCAGGCAGTAAGGCATACGTCGGAATGGCCGAGATCGGTCGACTTGTAACAATGAGGATGAGGTCCTTGAAAGTCATAAAGGATATGATATTCGAGTCCTAGGCGAGGTGTCAAGTTTGGGAGGGGTGCCGCACGCAGTAAGACAAATCTTCCGGCTCTGGCTCGCCAGCTAATGGGGTGGTGTTCTTGCCACGCCTCTTAAGGTGCCTTTTTCTCATTATTCACAAAAAAAACTGCGTGCATGGGGCAAGCTTCTCTAGGTAAGAGATCGGCTACTCATCTTGGCCATCGGGAGAAAGGATTAAGGAAAAATAGAAAAGTGGGTTCCTTCGCTACGGACTACACTGCCGAGGGCTCAAGACCTCCGATGTTGTAAGGCTTGTTTGCCCACCCTACCTATGGCTAACACGGTCCTGGATACCAGACCCATGATATTGTTATTAGCCCCTACCTCGGCGGTCTCAAGGGGATCAGTTAAGTCGGGTCAAAAAATAGAGTTAATTAGCACATTATAAATATTTATTTAATTATCAAAAGAACTAAGTTTAATTGCTAAAATGAACATGATAATAGATGAAATATTGGCAAGTTATAAATATTGATATAAATTGTATAAATAAATAAAAATTGACGAGAATTGGCTTTTCAAAATAGTAAAGAAAAATTAGGCATAAGCTAGGCCTTCCTATTAAAGTATAAATGTAGAAATTGCTTCGAACATATAAACGAACATATAATCGAACATATAAACGAACATATAAATGAATTTGCGCTCAAACTTGAGCGAAAATTTGCCAACGATCTGGGTCGAGCGACTTAGACTGAGGTAACATATTTAACATTAATCTGAACTTTTAATTTTCTTTCTTTTATTTAAATTTTAAATTGGCCATTGTGTTTAGGAGGCATTTCTTGTTCTCTTTTATAAGCTTATTGATTGCATTTAATTTTCCTTTCTTTTGATTAACATTTCTAATGAAAAAGAGTTTACCATTTACACTCACCCCAATTTTGGTAATTCCATCGTCGAAAGCGCTTTCTCGGACTTGGGGGTTTGCTGAAAATTTCGAACTTGAAAATAATAATATAAAAAAAAACAAGGAAATTTCGTTAGCCGTAAATACACTGTGGGCCCATGGAAAATATTTTTTTCTTTTTTTTTTCTTTAAAGGTTAAGTCTAACCTCACCACCACTTCGACCCAAGTTTGGCCAACTTTCTCCTCTATTTCCTTTTACAATTTTTCACTCCAATGGCACGGAGCTGATTTTTGCCATTGGCAACTTACTTAAGCTAACACTTAATTGGGAGCCGGAATCCCACGTGGATTCGCTGCTCCGATTTTTCCCGGCCAAATCTCTCCGTCTTTTCACGCCGGGATCGCCAAAAGTCTCCCAAGTGCCCCGGGTCATTCACGGGTCACTTTTCCGTCGGAAAACTGCGATCTTTTCGAATTTGCTCGCGGCGAGGAAAAATTATGCGCTATCGAGCGCGGTTGGGATCAAACTGCCGCTCGCGCAAAGGGTTCGATGGAGGGCCTAGCGAGTCAAACTCGAGCCCGCCAATTGAGTCTTTCTTATTTTATCAGTTTTTTTTTTTTTGGTCTATCTGATAATCTGAGCCCGGCGAACTCTGCTCCTGCTGCTTGGCGTCGTGGGCTTCAGGAATCCTTCAGATCCGCTCCGACTCGTTGGGGCTGCCTGACTTCCCCTCTGTTCCGGCAATAACTACCCTTTCGCCGAGCCTAGTCATGAAAGAGATACTTGACGAGAATTCCTAACTGACCCGTACCCCTTTCTTACCTCCACAGATCCAGAACTGGCCACAAAAACGGTGGGCTTTCCTCTTGGACTTTTCCGCCCCTGGAACTACGCTCCTCGTTCGCCGATTATTTCCACTTAACACTTGGACACTTAGGTAAACTCAACCGAATCTGAGGAGGTGCAATAAGGGAATGCTCGCACTGACGCCAAAATTGGCGCCGAATCCTCCTTGGCCTTTGCCCGAAGAGACAATCCTCCAAAATGGAAAGTTGCCATTTTACCCGGTTGCACTCCTTCTAATCTCTCTTTGCCCCTTTCTAGTTTGAAACTTGTCATCTAGATGGCGCACCTTTTCCCTCTGCCTTTCTTTTTACAGATACAAGCGTTACAAAGCCCCTCCGCCAAGAATCTGACTTGGGGTTTGATACCCTAAGACAGATTCCACCAACAGCTTGTATCTGCCTTAGCTACTGTCTCATATCCTTTGCATGAAATTTTCCCAGGAGACGGCCTTGCAGATCCTCTAACTCATAGCATGAGTTCCCAACTCTTTTGCGCACTCTAGCTTTTATGAATGCTGGGCCTAATTTGGCACTATATCCTGCCGCAAAATTACTCTGCTTAAAGATTTTGTAAAATATTTCTTGCCCTTCTTTATAAGCCACCTCTCTAGCCCGCAGATTATACTGACGCTCATTCTTCTCATTCTGTTTCCTCAGAACCTCGCAAGCCTTCTTCCGGACTATTTCCATAGAGTCCTCTTTTGAAAGCGCCAAAGACCTGTCCTCCAACAGCCCTAAAGCTCTCAACAGTTTGTAGGATGACCCTGAGGAGACGAAATTCTGGCCGAAAGCCATATAATAAGGGCTAGCACCCAACGCAGAATGAACCGCTGTACGTAGAGCGCAACAAATACTGCTGAGTTGCTCGTCTCAATCTTTCTGGTCCGGTCTGACATAAGATCTTATCGCTGCGATGACTGATCGGTTAACCCTCTCCGATGCGTTCGACTGGGGCGAATAAGCAGCGGTCAAAGTGTGTGAAACAGAATATTCCCTTAGAAATTTCTGAAAAATCTCAGCCCTGAACTGCGTTCCATTATCGGATACAATGGTTTCCGGTACGCCGAAAGTATGAAAAAGATCTTGCTGGAGATATTTAATGACCACGTCTGCCGTGAATTTTTTTACCGCCTTTAGAAATACAAACTTTGAGTAGTGGTCCAACACTATGAATATTCCGATGTTCCCACTCCGAGACCGGGGGTACGGACCTAGAAAATCTATGTAAAGACGCTGGAAAAATCGCACAGGATCACACAGGAGCCACACCCATTGGAGGTCGAAGAGTTTTATTTGGGGCCTTAGTGGATTTACAAACTTCACAAGCTTGCGTATACGACTTCACATCGTTGACTAACCCTGGCCAATAGTAGTATCGCCTCACCCTTTCCAACGTCTTGTGAATACCTCCATGAGAAGCAAGAGGCTCGTCATGATTCTTTCTTAGAACCTCGGCAACTAGCTCCTCGGGAATCCACAATTTCCAATTGAAAATGTCATGCATCTGGTCTCCCGTTGCATGTTCTGTTCTTCGGTAAACGAGTCCATCTACCACTTTCAAATCTGGCAATTGATTCTGATTGGCCTTGATTTTCTCTATAATTTCTAAATACTTGGCCGACCTGAATTCCGGTGCTTGCAGATCTATTAAAAGTCCGTGTCTCGCCTCTATAGCAGCTAGTTCCGCCTCATTGACCCTAGACAAAGCATCCGGTACCATATTCATTTTCCCACTTCTGTGTTCAATACTGAACGTGAACCCTTGCAACTTTAGAGCCCATCGAGCTAGGCGCGAGTGGAGATCCGTCTGACTCATGAGCCATTTGAGTGAAGCATGATCAGTAATCACCGTAAACTCATGGCTTTCTATATACGGCCGGAAACGTTTGATACAAATTATGGCCGCGAGACACTCCTGTTCAGTAACCGAATAATTCCTTTGGGCTTTGTTTAATTTTTTCGATACAAAAGCAATAGGATACTCGTCACTCTGATCAGTCTTTTGCACCAGCACGCCACCCACTCCAGATTTACTTGCATCGCATTGCACGAAGAAAGGTCTGGTAAAATCCGCGCTACGTAACACTGGGGCGGAGCAAAGCATGTCCTTGAGCAGGAAAAACGCCTTCTCCCCCTCCGGAGTCATTTCGAATTTTTTTCTTGGCTTCAACAAATCTGTAAGTGGAGCTGATACTGATGCGAAGTTATTGATGAATTTGCGATACCACCCCACCATGCCAAGAAAACGCCGAAGAGATCTTAAATTTTGGGGAAGTGGAAAGTCTGCCATGGCCGATATTTTTTCTGGATCAGTTCGTATAGTCCCTTCTCCCACTATATGCCCAAGATATTTTACCGTTTTCACGCAGAATTTACTCTTCTCCACGTTTAGTATTTTCATTTGCTCGGCCACCACACTTAGTACCTTCAGGTGGGTTTAAAATGTATCTGAGACGACCAAGAGATCGTCTAAATAGACAAAGACTTTGTTCCTAAGCTCGGGCGGGATAATTTTGTCCATTAATCGAGTCATCGTTTGAGACGCGTTAGTCAAACCGAATGGCATTACCTTGAATTGGTACAGCGGCTTTCCCGGAATTGTAAATGCTGTTTTATCCCGAGATTTTGGGTCCAACGGGATCTGCCAATAGGCATCTTTCAAATCGAGGCTAGAGATATACATTGCCTTTGGAAGTCGAGATAAAATTCCATCGATTTGGGGTAAAGGATAAGCATCCTTTTTGGTAACAGCGTTAACTTTACGACTGTCCAAACACAACCGTACTTTCCCAGGTTTTTGAACCAGTACGACAGGCGAAGACCAGGCACTCTGAGACTCCTCAATCACCCCCATTTCCAACATTCGATCGACTTCTTTGTAAAGAAGCTTTTCAACCGCCGGTGACACCGGAAAATGACGTTGCTTGACTGGCTTAGCATCCCCAACGTCTATTTCGTGCGAAATCAAAGTTGTTTTTCCTAATCCCGACGAGGCAAACGAAGGAAATTTCCCAATCACCTCGGATAGGCTGCATCGCTGACTCTCCGTCAGATTACGTGAATTGGACGCTATTTCTGATATTTGCATGGAAGATGGCAGCAAACTAAATGCTGTCCAGAACGTAATACCCAAGTACAAATCCTGATTCAGGGATGGAATGATATGGAACTCGAGATCCTTGGTTTCTTCCTTGTATTTCACGGCCGTTTGAAGCTTTCCTACTACAACCTGTTTCTGACCATCTGCCGTGGTAGCAGCTGTTGTTACTCTTTTGAACGGAACTTTACCTCGTATTAACTGTTCTGCCAATTTCCCCCCAAACACATTAATAGCCGCCCCCGTGTCTAATAGACCAACCACTATCCTATCTAGGAGCCTGACTTCGGCATACGGACGATTATCATTGATTTTAAACCTAATTGTATTTATAGTTTTAACATTATTCCAATAGGACCTTATTCTTTTAATATTTCTAGACACCACTTTCTTCTTCACTTTCGGTTTTAAACCTGCAACTTGTGGAGCCACCATATTTGGCCAAAATTTCGGGATCGGATCAGATGTAGGTGATCTCGCAGGGTTTTCAAAAGTCTGAATTGGACCTACTAGTTCAGGTCCCCGTTTGTCGACTTGTCCTTTGGAACACTTGCCTGCTGTCGACCGCTGAAAGTGTTCGCTTTCCCGTTTTTTAAACAATTCGGACAAGTATGACGGTAGTTATTTGGGGCGCCACAGCCGAAACAAAACACTTTGCGCTTCATTCGGCATTCTTTGTGTCGATGGCCTTCTTTGCGACAATTCCAGCATAATAGTGCCATCGCACAGACTTCGCCATTCACTTCGCCTTCTGCGAATTCCTCAGCATCCATCATCTCCTCAACCAACTCGGAAACTTGTTTGCGGAACGGTACCACCTTCTGATAACCCTGGGATTTTCGGACGTCTTCTAAGAAATTTTCCCTGCGCCGGCATATTGCCCTTAAATTCTCTACCGATCGGACTGGAATGTTCAGAATCTCATGCCTTATCTCTGGCCTTAAATTTCTTTTTAAAATTTCCACCACTTCCATTTCGGTTAGTGGCATGTCCAGGTGATCCATTAACTCCTCTATTGCATCATAGAATGTATCGAATCCTTCCCTTTCCCGCTGCTTCCTATCTCGAATGGCTTCTCGGATATCCAAATCCGTCCGCGCCTCTCTGAACTGCCTCCTTAGCGCAGTACAAAGAAAATCCCATCGCAATTCCTGAGTATTTTTGTGGTACCTCCAGTAGAACTCTCTCGCTTTTCCTTCAAACAGAAGGCTAGCATTGCTGCTTAAAATTGAAAAATTACCTTCCAGCGTTTGTCTGGTGAGAGCTTCTACTCGGTAGATAAAATTATCAACACTAAGACCTTCCGGATTTCCACTAAACCGCAATTTCCAACTATTTAAAATATGGCCTACTTTGTCGGGCCTCTGGCTTAGGTCTGAGTGATTACTCCTGGGTGTTTCGCGATTGGAACCTATTGGTTCATCCATACTACCTAATGGAACTTGGCCCAAGGAATTCCTTGCAAGTGCTCCCTCCGGGTTTGAACCTTCTAACGCTGTAAATGATGTCGGAAGATTGGCTTCAATCAACCTAGCCATTCTTTCAGATAATTCTGTCAACAACTCGTTCTGCATGGACTTAACAGCGTCTACAACTGTATTTTGGATCAACTCTTTTTGAGCGAGTCCCAACGAGGATGCCCCTGATGAGCCACTGGGAGTAGAATCTAACATGTGCCCTCTATTCGACCTAGTATTTTGAGATGGAGTATCCGATCTTTCGAAGCATACTGTGCTACAAGTAGGACACGTTGTTTTACTTTTGGCATAGCCTGCAATGCAGGACTGATGGAAAACATGACCACATTTGGTTTTGTATGTTTTTCCAACATCTAAGGTGGAATCACATAACGGGCACTTTTCCACATAACGGAGGAAAAAAAAAAATCACGTGAGTGGTGCTAAACACCTGTTGCTTGTGCGCATACACCAACAACAAATGCTGCTTTACGACAGCGGCTAGGCGATTGCGTTCTATCGCTTTTGCCTATAATCCCAGCTTCGTACACTGCACTACAAAGTTTGTTTTCCCATTATTTCGTGGTCAGCTAAAACTTCATCATGAAAATAATTGCTGCAATTCCAAAGCGAAAATTGCTCAAACTTGAGCGAAAATTTGCCAACGATCTGGGTCGAGCGACTTAGACTGAGGTAACATATTTAACATTAATCTGAACTTTTAATTTTCTTTCTTTTATTTAAATTTTAAATTGGCCATTGTGTTTAGGAGGCATTTCTTGTTCTCTTTTATAAGCTTATTGATTGCATTTAATTTTCCTTTCTTTTGATTAACATTTCTAATGAAAAAGAGTTTACCATTTACACTCACCCCAATTTTGGTAATTCCATCGTCGAAAGCGCTTTCTCGGACTTGGGGGTTTGCTGAAAATTTCGAACTTGAAAATAATAATATAAAAAAAAACAAGGAAATTTCGTTAGCCGTAAATACACTGTGGGCCCATGGAAAATATTTTTTTCTTTTTTTTTTCTTTAAAGGTTAAGTCTAACCTCACCACCACTTCGACCCAAGTTTGGCCAACTTTCTCCTCTATTTCCTTTTACAATTTTTCACTCCAATGGCACGGAGCTGATTTTTGCCATTGGCAATTATTAAAATATCATTCTTACTCACTAAAAAAACTTATATTACTTAAGCTAACACTTATTTGGGAGCCGGAATCCCACGTGGATTCGCTGCTCCGATTTTTCCCGGCCAAATCTCTCCGTCTTTTCACGCCGGGATCGACAAAAGTCTCCCAAGTGCCCCGGGTCACTCACGGGTCACTTTTCCGTCGGAAAACTGCGATCTTTTCGAATTTGCTCGCGGCGAGGAAAAATTATGCGCTATCGAGCGCGGTTGGGATCAAACTGCCGCTCGCGCAAAGGGTTCGATGGAGGGCCTAGCGAGTCAAACTCGAGCCCGCCAATTGAGTCTTTCTTATTTTATCAGTTTTTTTTTTTTTTGGTCTATCTGATAATCTGAGCCCGGCGAACTCTGCTCCTACTGCTTGGCGTCGTGGGCTTCCGGAATCCTTCAGATCCCCCACTCGTTGGGGCTGCCTGACTTCCCCTCTGTTCCGGCAATAACTACCCTTTCGCCGAGCCTAGTCATGAAAGAGATACTTGACGAGAATTCTAACTGACCCGTACCCCTTTCTTACCTCCACAGATCCAGAACTGGCCACAAAAACGGTGGGCTTTCCTCTTGGACTTTTCCGCCCCTGGAACTACGCTCCTCGTTCGCCGATTATTTCCACTTAACACTTGGACACTTAGGTAAACTCAACCGAATCTGAGGAGGTGCAATGAGGGAATGCTCGCACCGACGCCAAAATTGGCGCCGAATCCTCCTTGGCCTTTGCCCGAAGAGACATTCCTCCAAAATGGAAAGTTGCCATTTTACCCGGTTGCACTCCTTCTAATCTCTCTTTGCCCCTTTCTAGTTTGAAACTTGTCATCTAGATGGCGCACCTTTTCCCTCTGCCTTTCTTTTTACAGATACAAGCGTTACAGACTATATCCTAAAGCTGCCATATAACTGATTGATCGGAAATGCCATAACTTCGTTGTTTTTCAAGTTAGAAGGATGGGATTTTCAATGGATGCCTCTTTGGGCAAAATAATTCGATATGCCAAATTTCATAAGGATCGACCGACTATATACGATCCGTTATATATCTAATAATATAAGATGCGTGGCGCCACCTAGATGGCGGACTGCTCCTCAACTGCAAGGGTATATAAACTTCGGCTCTGCCCGAAGTTAACTTTCCTTTCTTGTTATACCCTTGCAGAGGGTATTATAATTTTGGTCAAAAGTGTGGAACGCAGTGAAGGAAACATCTCCGACCCAATAAAGTATATATATTCTTGATCAGGATCAGCTCCTGAGTCGATATAACCATGTCTGTCTGTCCGTCTGACCGTCTGTCCGTCTGTCTGTTTCTACGAAAACTAGTCTCTCAGTTTTAAAGCTATCGAGTTAAAACTTTGCACACACCCTTCTTTTCTTTGCAGGCAGTAAGGCATACGTCGGAACGGCCGGGATCGGTCGACTATATCCTAAAGCTGCCATATAACTGATTGATCGGAAATGCCATAACTTCGTTGTTTTTCAAGTTAGAAGGATGGGATTTTCAATGGATGCCTCTTTGGGCAAAATAATTCGATATACCAAATTTCATAAGGATCGGCCGACTATATACGATCCGTTATATATCTAATTATATAAGATGCTTGGCGTCACCTAGCGGACTGCACTTCAACTGCAAGGGTATATAAGCTTCGGCTCTGCCCGAAGTTAGCTTTCCTTTCTTGTTATACCCTTGCAGAGGGTATTATAATTTTGGTCAAAAGTGTGGAACGCAGTGAAGGAGACACCTCCGACCCAATAAAGTATATATATTCTTGATCAGGATCACCTCCTGAGTCGATATAACCATGTCCGTCTGTCTGTTTCTACGCAAACTAGTCTCTAAGTTCTAAAGCTATCGCGTTGAAACTTTGCACACACGATCCGTTATATATCTAATAACATAAGATGCGTGGCGCCACCTAGCGGACTGCTTCTCAGCTGCAAGGGTATATAAACTTCGGCTCTGCCCGAAGTTAACTTTCCTTTCTTGTTATACCCTTGCAGAGGGTATTATAATTATTATATAAATATTATAATCTCCTCACTGTGAAGGAGACATCTCCGACCCAATAAAGAATATATATTCTTGATCAGGATCACCTCCTGAGTCGATATAACCATGTCTGTCTGTCCGTCTGACCGTCAGTCCGTCTGTCTGTTTCTACGAAAACTAGTCTCTCAGTTTTAAAGCTATGGAGTTAAAACTTTGCACACACCCTTCTTTCCTTTGCAGGCAGTAAGGCATACGTCGGAACGGCCGGGATCGGTCGACTATATCCTAAAGCTGCCATATAACTGATTGATCGGAAATGCCATAACTTCGTTGATTTTAAAGTTAGAAGGATGGGATTTTCAATGGATGCCTCTTTGGGCAAAATAATTCCATATGCCAAATTTCATAAGGATCGGCCGACTATATACGATTCGTTATATATCTAATAATATAAGATGCGTGGCCACCTAGCGGACTGCACCTCAACTGCAAGGGTGTATAAGCTTCGGCTCTGCCCGAAGTTAGCTTTCCCTTATTGTTATACCCTTGCAGATGGTATTATAATTTTGGTCAAAAGTGTGCAACGCAGTGAAGGAGACATCTCCGACCCAATAAAGTATATATCTTCTGAATCAGGATCACCTCCTGAGTCGATATAACCATGTCCGTCTGTCCGTCTGTCTGTTTCTACGCAAACTAGTCTCTCAGTTTTAAAGCTATCGCGTTGAAACTTTGCACACACCGTTCTTTCCTTTGCAGGCAGTATATAAGTCGGAACGGCAGGGATCGGTCGACTATATCCTAAAGCTGCCATATAACTGATTGATCGGAAATGCCATAACTTCGTTGATTTTAAAGTTAGAAGGATGGGATTTTCAAATTTCATAAGGATCGACCGACTATATACGATCCGTTATATATCTAATAATATAAGATGCGTGGCGCCACCAAGCGGACTGCACCTCAACTGCAAGGGTAAATAAGCTTCGGCTCTACCCGAAGTTTTCTTTCCATTCTTGTTATACCCTTGCAGATGGTATTATAATTTTGGTCAAAAGTGTGCAACGCAGTGAAGGAGACATCTCCGACCCAATAAAGTATATATCTTCTGAATCAGGATCACCTCCTGAGTCGATATAAGCATGTCCGTCTGTCTGTTTCTACGCAAACTAGTCTCTCAGTTTTAAAGCTATCGCGTTAAAACTTCGCACACACCCTTCTTTCCCTTGCAGGCAGTATATAAGTCGGAACGGCTGGGATCGGTCGACTATATCCTAAAGCTGCCACATAACTGATTGATCGGAAATGCCATAACTTTGTTGTTTTTAAAGTTAGAAGGATGGGATTTTCAATGGATGCCTCTTTGGGCAAAATAATTCGATATGCCAAATTTCATAAGGATCGACCGACTATATACGATCCGTTATATATCTAATAATATAAGATACGTATAGCGGACCGCACCTCAACTGCAAGGGTATATAAGCTTCGGCTCTGCCCGAAGTTAGCTTTCCTTTCTTGTTATACCCTTGGAGAGGGTATTATAATTTTGGTCAAAAGTGTGCAACGCAGTGAAGGAGACATCTCCGACCCAATAAAGTATATATCTTCTGAATCAGGATCACCTCCTGAGTCGATATAAGCATGTCCGTCTGTCTGTTTCTACGCAAACTAGTCTCTCAGTTTTAAAGCTATCGCGTTGAAACTTTGCACACACCCTTCTCTCCTTTGCAGGCAGTATATAAGTCGGAACGGCAGGGATCGGTCGACTATATCCTAAAGCTGCCATAAAACTGATTGATCGGAAATGCCATAACTTCGTTGATTTTAAAGTTAGAAGGATGGGATTTTCAAATTTCATAAGGATCGACCGACTATATACGATCCGTTATATATCTAATAATATAAGATGCGTGGCGCCACCAAGCGGACTGCACCTCAACTGCAAGGGTAAATAAGCTTCGGCTCTGCCCGAAGTTAGCTTTCCTTTCTTGTTATACCCTTGCAGATGGTATTATAATTTTGGTCAAAAGTGTGCAACGCAGTGAAGGAGACATCTCCGACCCAATAAAGTATATATCTTCTGAATCAGGATCACCTCCTGAGTCGATATAACCATGTCCGTCTGTCTGTTTCTACGCAAACTAGTCTCTCAGTTTTAAAGCTATCGCGTTGAAACTTTGCACACACCCTTCTCTCCTTTGCAGGCAGTATATAAGTCGGAACGGCAGGGATCGGTCGACTATATCCTAAAGCTGCCATATAACTGATTGATCGGAAATGCCATAACTTCGTTGATTTTAAAGTTAGAAGGATGGGATTTTCAATGGATGCCTCTTTGGGCAAAATAATTCCATATGCCAAATTTCATAAGGATCGGCCGACTATATACGATTCGTTATATATCTAATAATATAAGATGCGTGGCCACCTAGCGGACTGCACCTCAACTGCAAGGGTGTATAAGCTTCGGCTCTGCCCGAAGTTAGCTTTCCCTTATTGTTATACCCTTGCAGATGGTATTATAATTTTGGTCAAAAGTGTGCAACGCAGTGAAGGAGACATCTCCGACCCAATAAAGTATATATCTTCTGAATCAGGATCACCTCCTGAGTCGATATAACCATGTCCGTCTGTCCGTCTGTCTGTTTCTACGCAAACTAGTCTCTCAGTTTTAAAGCTATCGCGTTGAAACTTTGCACACACCGTTCTTTCCTTTGCAGGCAGTATATAAGTCGGAACGGCAGGGATCGGTCGACTATATCCTAAAGCTGCCATATAACTGATTGATCGGAAATGCCATAACTTCGTTGATTTTAAAGTTAGAAGGATGGGATTTTCAAATTTCATAAGGATCGACCGACTATATACGATCCGTTATATATCTAATAATATAAGATGCGTGGCGCCACCAAGCGGACTGCACCTCAACTGCAAGGGTAAATAAGCTTCGGCTCTACCCGAAGTTTTCTTTCCATTCTTGTTATACCCTTGCAGATGGTATTATAATTTTGGTCAAAAGTGTGCAACGCAGTGAAGGAGACATCTCCGACCCAATAAAGTATATATCTTCTGAATCAGGATCACCTCCTGAGTCGATATAAGCATGTCCGTCTGTCTGTTTCTACGCAAACTAGTCTCTCAGTTTTAAAGCTATCGCGTTAAAACTTCGCACACACCCTTCTTTCCCTTGCAGGCAGTATATAAGTCGGAACGGCTGGGATCGGTCGACTATATCCTAAAGCTGCCACATAACTGATTGATCGGAAATGCCATAACTTTGTTGTTTTTAAAGTTAGAAGGATGGGATTTTCAATGGATGCCTCTTTGGGCAAAATAATTCGATATGCCAAATTTCATAAGGATCGACCGACTATATACGATCCGTTATATATCTAATAATATAAGATACGTATAGCGGACCGCACCTCAACTGCAAGGGTATATAAGCTTCGGCTCTGCCCGAAGTTAGCTTTCCTTTCTTGTTATACCCTTGGAGAGGGTATTATAATTTTGGTCAAAAGTGTGCAACGCAGTGAAGGAGACATCTCCGACCCAATAAAGTATATATCTTCTGAATCAGGATCACCTCCTGAGTCGATATAAGCATGTCCGTCTGTCTGTTTCTACGCAAACTAGTCTCTCAGTTTTAAAGCTATCGCGTTGAAACTTTGCACACACCCTTCTCTCCTTTGCAGGCAGTATATAAGTCGGAACGGCAGGGATCGGTCGACTATATCCTAAAGCTGCCATAAAACTGATTGATCGGAAATGCCATAACTTCGTTGATTTTAAAGTTAGAAGGATGGGATTTTCAAATTTCATAAGGATCGACCGACTATATACGATCCGTTATATATCTAATAATATAAGATGCGTGGCGCCACCAAGCGGACTGCACCTCAACTGCAAGGGTAAATAAGCTTCGGCTCTGCCCGAAGTTAGCTTTCCTTTCTTGTTATACCCTTGCAGATGGTATTATAATTTTGGTCAAAAGTGTGCAACGCAGTGAAGGAGACATCTCCGACCCAATAAAGTATATATCTTCTGAATCAGGATCACCTCCTGAGTCGATATAACCATGTCCGTCTGTCTGTTTCTACGCAAACTAGTCTCTCAGTTTTAAAGCTATCGCGTTGAAACTTTGCACACACCCTTCTCTCCTTTGCAGGCAGTATATAAGTCGGAACGGCAGGGATCGGTCGACTATATCCTAAAGCTGCCATATAACTGATTGATCGGAAATGCCATAACTTCGTTGATTTTAAAGTTAGAAGGATGGGATTTTCAAATTTCATAAGGATCGACCGACTATATACGATCCGTTATATATCTAATAATATAAGATGCGTGGCGCCACCAAGCGGACTGCACCTCAACTGCAAGGGTAAATAAGCTTCGGCTCTTCCCGAAGTTAGCTTTCCTTTCTTGTTATACCCTTGGAGAGGGTATTATAATTTTGGTCAAAAGTGTGCAACGCAGTGAAGGAGACATCTCCGACCCAATAAAGTATATATATTCTTGATCAGGATCACCTCCTGAGTCGATATAAGCATGTCCGTCTGTCCGTCTGTCTGCTTCTACGCAAACTAGTCTCTCAGTTTTAAAGCTATCGCGTTGAAACTTTGCACACACCTTTCTTTCCTTTGCAGGCAGTATATAAGTCGGAACGGCCGGGATCGGTCGACTATATCCTAAAGCTGCCATATAACTGATTGATCGGAAATGCCATAACTTCGTTGATTTTAAAGTTAGAAGGATGGGATTTTCAAATTTCATAAGGATCGACCGACTATATACGATCCGTTATTTATCTAATAATATAAGATGCGTGGCGCCACCAAGCGGACTGCACCTCAACTGCAAGGGTAAATAAGCTTCGGCTCTGCCCGAAGTTAGCTTTCCTTTCTTGTTATACCCTTGCAGATGGTATTATAATTTTGGTCAAAAGTGTGCAACGCAGTGAAGGAGACATCTTCGACCCAATAAAGTATATATCTTCTGAATCAGGATCACCTCCTGAGTCGATATAAGCATGTCCGTCTGTCTGTTTCTACGCAAACTAGTCTCTCAGTTTTAAAGCTATCGCGTTAAAACTTCGCACACACCCTTCTTTCCCTTGCAGGCAGTATATAAGTCGGAACGGCAGGGATCGGTCGACTATATCCTAAAGCTGTCATATAACTGATTGATCGGAAATGCCATAACTTTGTTGTTTTTAAAGTTAGAAGGATGGGATTTTCAATGGATGCCTCTTTGGGCAAAATAATTCGATATGCCAAATTTCATAAGGATCGACCGACTATATACGATCCGTTATATATCTAATAATATAAGATGCGTATAGCGGACTGCACCTCAACTGCAAGGGTATATAAGCTTCGGCTCTGCCCGAAGTTAGCTTTCCTTTCTTGTTATACCCTTGCAGAGGGTATTATAATTTTGGTCAAAAGTGTGCAACGCAGTGAAGGAGACATCTCCGACCCAATAAAGTATATACATTCTTGATCAGGATCACCTCCTGAGTCGATATAACAATGTTCGTCTGTTCGTCTGACCGTCTGTCCGGCTGTCCGTCTGTCTGTTTCTACGCAAACTAGTCTCTCAGTTCTAAGGCTATCGAGTTAAAACTTTGCACACACCCTTCTTTCCTTTGCAGACAGTATATAAGTCGGAATGGCCGGGAACGGTCGACTGTATCCTAAAGCTGCCACAAAACTGATTCATCGGAAATGCCATAACTTCGTTGATTGTAAAGTTAGAAGGAAGGTATTTTCAATGGATGCCTCTTTGGGCAAAATAATTCCATATGCCAAATTTCATGAGGATAGGCCGACTATATACGATCCATTATATATCTAATAATATAAGATGCGTGACGCCACCAAGCGGACTGCACCTCAACTGCAAGGGTAAATAAGCTTCGGCTCTTCCCGAAGTTAGCTTTCCTTTCTTGTTATACCCTTGGAGAGGGTATTATAATTTTGGTCAAAAGTGTGCAACGCAGTGAAGGAGACATCTCCGACCCAATAAAGTATATATATTCTTGATCAGGATCACCTCCTGAGTCGATATAAGCATGTCCGTCTGTCCGTCTGTCTGCTTCTACGCAAACTAGTCTCTCAGTTTTAAAGCTATCGCGTTGAAACTTTGCACACACCTTTCTTTCCTTTGCAGGCAGTATATAAGTCGGAACGGCCGGGATCGGTCGACTATATCCTAAAGCTGCCATATAACTGATTGATCGGAAATGCCATAACTTCGTTGATTTTAAAGTTAGAAGGATGGGATTTTCAAATTTCATAAGGATCGACCGACTATATACGATCCGTTATATATCTAATAATATAAGATGCGTGGCGCCACCAAGCGGACTGCACCTCAACTGCAAGGGTAAATAAGCTTCGGCTCTGCCCGAAGTTAGCTTTCCTTTCTTGTTATACCCTTGCAGATGGTATTATAATTTTGGTCAAAAGTGTGCAACGCAGTGAAGGAGACATCTTCGACCCAATAAAGTATATATCTTCTGAATCAGGATCACCTCCTGAGTCGATATAAGCATGTCCGTCTGTCTGTTTCTACGCAAACTAGTCTCTCAGTTTTAAAGCTATCGCGTTAAAACTTCGCACACACCCTTCTTTCCCTTGCAGGCAGTATATAAGTCGGAACGGCAGGGATCGGTCGACTATATCCTAAAGCTGCCATATAACTGATTGATCGGAAATGCCATAACTTTGTTGTTCTTAAAGTTAGAAGGATGGGATTTTCAATGGATGCCTCTTTGGGCAAAATAATTCGATATGCCAAATTTCATAAGGATCGACCGACTATATACGATCCGTTATATATCTAATAATATAAGATGCGTATAGCGGACTGCACCTCAACTGCAAGGGTATATAAGCTTCGGCTCTGCCCGAAGTTAGCTTTCCTTTCTTGTTATACCCTTGGAGAGGGTATTATAATTTTGGTCAAAAGTGTGCAACGCAGTGAAGGAGACATCTCCGACCCAATAAAGTATATATATTCTTGATCAGGATCACCTAGTGAGTCGATATAACAATGCCCGTCTGTTCGTCTGACCGTCTGTCCGTCTGTCTGTTTCTACGCAAACTAGTCTCTCAGTTCTAAAGCTATCGAGTTAAAACTTTGCACACACCCTTCTTTCCTTTGCAGACAGTATATAAGTCGGAACGGCCGGGAACGGTCGACTATATCCTAAAGATGCCATAAAACTGATTGATCGGAAATGCCATAACTTCGTTGATTTTAAAGTTAGAAGGATGGGATTTTCAATGGATGCCTCTTTGGGCAAAATAACTCGATATGCCAAATTTCATAAGGATCGGCCGACTATATACGATCCATTATATATCTAATAATATAAGATGCGTGGCGCCACCAAGCGGACTGCACATCAACTGCAAGGGTAAATAAGCTTCAGCTCTTCCCGAAGTTTGCTTTCCATTCTTGTTTTACCCATGCAGAGGATATTATTATTTTGGTCAAAAGTGTGCAACGCAGTGAAGGAGACATCTCCGACCCAATAAAGTATATATATTCTTGATCAGGATCACCTCCTGAGTCGATATAACCATGTCCGTCTGTCCGTCTGTCCGTCTGTCTGTTTCTACGCAAACTAGTCTCTCAGTTCTAAAGCTATCGAGTTGAAACTTTGCACACACCCTTCTTTCCTTTGCAGGCAGTATACAAGTCGGAACGGCCGGGATCGGTCGACTACATCCTAAAGCTGCCATATAACTGATTGATTGGGAATGGCATAACTTCGTTGATTTTAAAGTTAGAAGGATGGGATTTTCAATGGATGCCTCTTTGGGCAAAATAACTCGATATGCCAAATTTCATAAGGATCGGCCGACTATATACGATCCGTTATATATCTAATAATATAAGATGCGTATAACGGACTGCACCTCAACTGCAAGGGTATATAAGCTTCGGCTCTCCCCGAAGTTAGCTTTCCTTTCTTGTTATACCCTTGCAGAGGGTATTATAATTTTGGTCAAAAGTGTGCACCGCAGTGAAGGAGACATCTCCGACCCAATAAAGTATATACATTCTTGATCAGGATCACCTCCTGAGTCGATATAACAATGTTCGTCTGTTCGTCTGACAGTCTGTCCGGCTGTCCGTCTGTCTGTTTCTACGCAAACTAGTCTCTCAGTTCTAAGGCTATCGAGTTAAAACTTTGCACACACCCTTCTTTCCTTTGCATACAGTATATAAGTCGGAACGGCCGGGAACGGTCGACTGTATCCTAAAGCTGCCACAAAACTGATTGATCGGAAATGCCATAACTTCGTTGATTGTAAAGTTAGAAGGAAGGTATTTTCAATGGATGCCTCTTTGTGCAAAATAATTCCATATGCCAAATTTCATGAGGATAGGCCGACTATATACGATCCATTATATATCTAATAATATAAGATGCGTGACGCCACCAAGCGGACTGCACCTCAACTGCAAGGGTAAATAAGCTTCGGCTCTTCCCGAAGTTAGCTTTCCTTTCTTGTTATACCCTTGCAGAGGGTATTATAATTTTGGTCAAAAGTGTGCAACGCAGTGAAGGAGACATCTCCGACCCAATAAAGTATATACATTCTTGATCAGGATCACCTCCTGAGTCGATATAACAATGTCCGTCTGTTCGTCTGACCGTCTGTCCGGCTGTCCGTCTGTCTGTTTCTACGCAAACTAGTCTCTCAGTTTTAAAGCTATCGAGTTGAAACTTTGCACACACCCTTCTTTCCTTTGCAGGCAGTATATAAGTCGGAACGGTCGGGATCGGTCGACTATATCTTAAAGCTGCCATATAACTGATTGATCGGAAATGCCATAACTTTGTTGTTTTTAAAGTTAGAAGGATGGGATTTTCAATGGATGCCTCTTTGGGCAAAATAATTCGATGTGCCAAATTTCATAAGGATCGACCGACTATATACGATCCGTTATATATCTAATAATATAAGATGCGTGGCCACCTAGCGGACTGCACCTCAACTGCAAGGGTATATAAGCTTCGGCTCTGCCCGAAGTTAGCTTTCCTTTCTTGTTATACCCTTGCAGATGGTATTATAATTTTGATCAAAAGTGTGCAACGCAGTGAAGGAGACATCTCCGTCCCAATAAAGTATATATATTCTTGATCAGGATCACCTCCTGAGTCGATATAACAATGTCCGTCTGTTCGTCTGACCGTCTGTCCGTCTGTCTGTTTCTACGCAAACTAGTCTCTCAGTTTTAAAGCTATCGAGTTAAAACTTTGCACACACCCTTCTTTCCTTTGCAGACAGTATATAAGTCGGAACGGCCGGGATCGGTCGACTATATCCCAAAGCTGCCATATAACTGATTGATCGGAAATGCCATAACTTTGTTGTTTTTAAAGTTAGAAGGATGGGATTTTCAATGGATGCCTCTTTGGGCAAAATAATTCGATGTGCCAAATTTCATAAGGATCGACCGACTATATACGATCCGTTATATATCTAATAATATAAGATGCGTGGCCACCTAGCGGACTGCACCTCAACTGCAAGGGTGTATAAGCTTCGGCTCTGCCCGAAGTTAGCTTTCCTTTCTTGTTATACCCTTGCAGAGGGTATTATAATTTTGGTCAAAAGTGTGCAACGCAGTGAAGGAGACATCTCCGACCCAATAAAGTATATATATTCTGAATCAGGATCACCTCCTGAGTCTATATAAGCATGTCCGTCTGTCCGTCTGTCTGTTTCTACGCAAACTAGTCTCTCAGTTTTAAAGCTATCGCGTTGAAACTTTGCACACACCTTTCTTTCCTTTGCAGGCAGTATATAAGTCGGAACGGCCGGGATCGGTCGACTATATCCTAAAGCTGCCATATAACTGATTGATCGGAAATGCCATAACTTTGTTGTTTTTAAAGTTAGAAGGAAGGTATTTTCAATGGATGCCTCTTTGGGCAAAATAATTCCATATGCCAAATTTCATGAGGATAGGCCGACTATATACGATCCATTATATATCTAATAATATAAGATGCGTGACGCCACCAAGCGGACTGCACCTCAACTGCAAGGGTAAATACGCTTCGGCTCTTCCCGAAGTTAGCTTTCCTTTCTTGTTATACCCTTGCAGAGGGTATTATAATTTTGATCAAAAGTGTGCAACGCAGTGAAGGAGACATCTCCGACCCAATAAAGTATATACATTCTTGATCAGGATCACCTCCTGAGTCGATATAACAATGTCCGTCTGTTCGTCTGACCGTCTGTCCGGCTGTCCGTCTGTCTGTTTCTACGCAAACTAGTATCTCAGATTTAAAGCTATCGCGTTAAAACTTCGCACACACCCTTCTTTCCCTTGCAGGCAGTATATAAGTCGGAACGGCAGGGATCGGTCGACTATATCCTAAAGCTGTCATATAACTGATTGATCGGAAATGCCATAACTTTGTTGTTTTTAAAGTTAGAAGGATGGGATTTTCAATGGATGCCTCTTTGGGCAAAATAATTCGATATGCCAAATTTCATAAGGATCGACCGACTATATACGATCCGTTATATATCTAATAATATAAGATGCGTATAGCGGACTGCACCTCAACTGCAAGGGTATATAAGCTTCGGCTCTGCCCGAAGTTAGCTTTCCTTTCTTGTTATACCCTTGCAGAGGGTATTATAATTTTGGTCAAAAGTGTGCAACGCAGTGAAGGAGACATCTCCGACCCAATAAAGTATATACATTCTTGATCAGGATCACCTCCTGAGTCGATATAACAATGTTCGTCTGTTCGTCTGACCGTCTGTCCGGCTGTCCGTCTGTCTGTTTCTACGCAAACTAGTCTCTCAGTTCTAAGGCTATCGAGTTAAAACTTTGCACACACCCTTCTTTCCTTTGCAGACAGTATATAAGTCGGAACGGCCGGGAACGGTCGACTGTATCCTAAAGCTGCCACAAAACTGATTGATCGGAAATGCCATAACTTCGTTGATTGTAAAGTTAGAAGGAAGGTATTTTCAATGGATGCCTCTTTGGGCAAAATAATTCCATATGCCAAATTTTATGAGGATAGGCCGACTATATACGATCCATTATATATCTAATAATATAAGATGCGTGACGCCACCAAGCGGACTGCACCTCAACTGCAAGGGTAAATAAGCTTCGGCTCTTCCCGAAGTTAGCTTTCCTTTCTTGTTATACCCTTGGAGAGGGTATTATAATTTTGGTCAAAAGTGTGCAACGCAGTGAAGGAGACATCTCCGACCCAATAAAGTATATATATTCTTGATCAGGATCACCTCCTGAGTCGATATAAGCATGTCCGTCTGTCCGTCTGTCTGCTTCTACGCAAACTAGTCTCTCAGTTTTAAAGCTATCGCGTTGAAACTTTGCACACACCTTTCTTTCCTTTGCAGGCAGTATATAAGTCGGAACGGCCGGGATCGGTCGACTATATCCTAAAGCTGCCATATAACTAATTGATCGGAAATGCCATAACTTCGTTGATTTTAAAGTTAGAAGGATGGGATTTTCAATGGATGCCTCTTTGGGCAAAATAATTCCATATGCCAAATTTCATAAGGATCGACCGACTATATACGATCCGTTATATATCTAATAATATAAGATGCGTGGCGCCACCAAGCGGACTGCACCTCAACTGCAAGGGTAAATAAGCTTCGGCTCTGCCCGAAGTTAGCTTTCCTTTCTTGTTATACCCTTGCAGATGGTATTATAATTTTGGTCAAAAGTGTGCAACGCAGTGAAGGAGACATCTTCGACCCAATAAAGTATATATCTTCTGAATCAGGATCACCTCCTGAGTCGATATAAGCATGTCCGTCTGTCTGTTTCTACGCAAACTAGTCTCTCAGTTTTAAAGCTATCGCGTTAAAACTTCGCACACACCCTTCTTTCCCTTGCAGGCAGTATATAAGTCGGAACGGCAGGGATCGGTCGACTATATCCTAAAGCTGTCATATAACTGATTGATCGGAAATGCCATAACTTTGTTGTTTTTAAAGTTAGAAGGATGGGATTTTCAATGGATGCCTCTTTGGGCAAAATAATTCGATATGCCAAATTTCATAAGGATCGACCGACTATATACGATCCGTTATATATCTAATAATATAAGATGCGTATAGCGGACTGCACCTCAACTGCAAGGGTATATAAGCTTCGGCTCTGCCCGAAGTTAGCTTTCCTTTCTTGTTATACCCTTGCAGAGGGTATTATAATTTTGGTCAAAAGTGTGCAACGCAGTGAAGGAGACATCTCCGACCCAATAAAGTATATACATTCTTGATCAGGATCACCTCCTGAGTCGATATAACAATGTTCGTCTGTTCGTCTGACCGTCTGTCCGGCTGTCCGTCTGTCTGTTTCTACGCAAACTAGTCTCTCAGTTCTAAGGCTATCGAGTTAAAACTTTGCACACACCCTTCTTTCCTTTGCAGACAGTATATAAGTCGGAACGGCCGGGAACGGTCGACTGTATCCTAAAGCTGCCACAAAACTGATTGATCGGAAATGCCATAACTTCGTTGATTGTAAAGTTAGAAGGAAGGTATTTTCAATGGATGCCTCTTTGTGCAAAATAATTCCATATGCCAAATTTCATGAGGATAGGCCGACTATATACGATCCATTATATATCTAATAATATAAGATGCGTGACGCCACCAAGCGGACTGCACCTCAACTGCAAGGGTAAATAAGCTTCGGCTCTTCCCGAAGTTAGCTTTCCTTTCTTGTTATACCCTTGCAGAGGGTATTATAATTTTGGTCAAAAGTGTGCAACGCAGTGAAGGAGACATCTCCGACCCAATAAAGTATATATATTCTTGATCAGGATCACCTCCTGAGTCGATATAACCATGTCCGTCTGTCCGTCTGTCCGTCTGTCTGTTTCTACGCAAACTAGTCTCTCAGTTCTAAAGCTATCGAGTTGAAACTTTGCACACACCCTTCTTTCCCTTGCAGGCAGTATATAAGTCGGAACGGCAGGGATCGGTCGACTATATCCTAAAGATGCCATAAAACTGATTGATCGGAAATGCCATAACTTCGTTGATTTTAAAGTTAGAAGGATGGGATTTTCAATGGATGCCTCTTTGGGCAAAATAACTCGATATGCCAAATTTCATAAGGATCGGCCGACTATATACGATCCATTATATATCTAATAATATAAGATGCGTGGCGCCACCAAGCGGACTGCACCTCAACTGCAAGGGTAAATAAGCTTCGGCTCTTCCCGAAGTTTTCTTTCCATTCTTGTTTTACCCTTGCAGAGGATATTATAATTTTGGTCAAAAGTGTGCAACCCAGTGAAGGAGACATCTCCGACCCAATAAAGTATATATATTCTTGATCAGGATCACCTCCTGAGTCGATATAACCATGTCCGTCTGTCCGTCTGTCCGTCTGTCTGTTTCTACGCAAACTAGTCTCTCAGTTCTAAAGCTATCGAGTTGAAACTTTGCACACACCGTTCTTTCCTTTGCAGGCAGTATACAAGTCGGAACGGCCGGGATCGGTCGACTACATCCTAAAGCTGCCATATAACTGATTGATTGGGAATGGCATAACTTCGTTGATTTTAAAGTTAGAAGGATGGGATTTTCAATGGATGCCTCTTTGGGCAAAATAACTCGATATGCCAAATTTCATAAGGATCGGCCGACTATATACGATCCGTTATATATCTAATAATATAAGATGCGTATAACGGACTGCACCTCAACTGCAAGGGTATATAAGCTTCGGCTCTCCCCGAAGTTAGCTTTCCTTTCTTGTTATACCCTTGCAGAGGGTATTATAATTTTGGTCAAAAGTGTGCAACGCAGTGAAGGAGACATCTCCGACCCAATAAAGTATATACATTCTTGATCAGGATCACCTCCTGAGTCGATATAACAATGTCCGTCTGTTCGTCTGACCGTCTGTCCGGCTGTCCGTCTGTCTGTTTCTACGCAAACTAGTCTCTCAGTTTTAAAGCTATCGAGTTGAAACTTTGCACACACCCTTCTTTCCTTTGCAGACAGTATATAAGTCGGAACGGCCGGGAACGGTCGACTGTATCCTAAAGCTGGTGACGCCACCAAGCGGACTGCACCTCAACTGCAAGGGTAAATAAGCTTCGGCTCTTCCCGAAGTTAGCTTTCCTTTCTTGTTATACCCTTGCAGAGGGTATTATAATTTTGGTCAAAAGTGTGCAGCGCAGTGAAGGAGACATCTCCGACCCAATAAAGTATATATATTCTTGATCAGGATCACCTCCTGAGTCGATATAACCATGTCCGTCTGTCCGTCTGTCCGTCTGTCTGTTTCTACGCAAACTAGTCTCTCAGTTCTAAAGCTATCGAGTTGAAACTTTGCACACACCCTTCTTTCCCTTGCAGGCAGTATATAAGTCGGAACGGCAGGGATCGGTCGACTATATCCTAAAGCTGTCATATAACTGATTGATCGGAAATGCCATAACTTTGTTGTTTTTAAAGTTAGAAGGATGGGATTTTCAATGGATGCCTCTTTGGGCAAAATAATTCGATATGCCAAATTTCATAAGGATCGGCCGACTATATACGATCCGTTATATATCTAATAATATAAGATGCGTATAACGGACTGCACCTCAACTGCAAGGGTATATAAGCTTCGGCTCTGCCCGAAGTTAGCTTTCCTTTCTTGTTATACCCTTGCAGAGGGTATTATAATTTTGGTCAAAAGTGTGCAACGCAGTGAAGGAGACATCTCCGACCCAATAAAGTATATACATTCTTGATCAGGATCACCTCCTGAGTCGATATAACAATGTTCGTCTGTTCGTCTGACAGTCTGTCCGGCTGTCCGTCTGTCTGTTTCTACGCAAACTAGTCTCTCAGTTCTAAGGCTATCGAGTTAAAACTTTGCACACACCCTTCTTTCCTTTGCAGACAGTATATAAGTCGGAACGGCCGGGAACGGTCGACTGTATCCTAAAGCTGCCACAAAACTGATTGATCGGAAATGCCATAACTTCGTTGATTGTAAAGTTAGAAGGAAGGTATTTTCAATGGATGCCTCTTTGTGCAAAATAATTCCATATGCCAAATTTCATGAGGATAGGCCGACTATATACGATCCATTATATATCTAATAATATAAGATGCGTGACGCCACCAAGCGGACTGCACCTCAACTGCAAGGGTAAATAAGCTTCGGCTCTTCCCGAAGTTAGCTTTCCTTTCTTGTTATACCCTTGCAGAGGGTATTATAATTTTGGTCAAAAGTGTGCAACGCAGTGAAGGAGACATCTCCGACCCAATAAAGTATATACATTCTTGATCAGGATCACCTCCTGAGTCGATATAACAATGTCCGTCTGTTCGTCTGACCGTCTGTCCGGCTGTCCGTCTGTCTGTTTCTACGCAAACTAGTCTCTCCTTTGCACACACCTTTCTTTCCTTTGCAGGCAGTATATAAGTCGGAACGGCCGGGATCGGTCGACTATATCCTAAAGCTGCCATATAACTGATTGATCGGAAATGCCATAACTTTGTTGTTTTTAAAGTTAGAAGGAAGGTATTTTCAATGGATGCCTCTTTGGGCAAAATAATTCCATATGCCAAATTTCATGAGGATAGGCCGACTATATACGATCCATTATATATCTAATAATATAAGATGCGTGACGGCACCAAGCGGACTGCACCTCAACTGCAAGGGTAAATAAGCTTCGGCTCTTCCCGAAGTTAGCTTTCCTTTCTTGTTATACCCTTGCAGAGGGTATTATAATTTTGATCAAAAGTGTGCAACGCAGTGAAGGAGACATCTCCGACCCAATAAAGTATATACATTCTTGATCAGGATCACCTCCTGAGTCGATATAACAATGTCCGTCTGTTCGTCTGACCGTCTGTCCGGCTGTCCGTCTGTCTGTTTCTACGCAAACTAGTATCTCAGATTTAAAGCTATCGAGTTGAAACTTTGCACACACCCTTCTTTCCTTTGCAGGCAGTATATAAGTCGGAACGGCCGGGATCGGTCGACTATATCCTAAAGCTGCCATATAACTGATTGATCGGAAATGCCATAACTTTGTTGTTTTTAAAGTTAGAAGGAAGGTATTTTCAATGGATGCCTCTTTGGGCAAAATAATTCCATATGCCAAATTTCATGAGGATAGGCCGACTATATACGATCCATTATATATCTAATAATATAAGATGCGTGACGCCACCAAGCGGACTGCACCTCAACTGCAAGGGTAAATAAGCTTCGGCTCTTCCCGAAGTTAGCTTTCCTTTCTTGTTATACCCTTGCAGAGGGTATTATAATTTTGATCAAAAGTGTGCAACGCAGTGAAGGAGACATCTCCGACCCAATAAAGTATATACATTCTTGATCAGGATCACCTCCTGAGTCTATATAAGCATGTCCGTCTGTCCGTCTGTCTGTTTCTACGCAAACTAGTCTCTCAGTTCCAAAGCTATCGAGTTGAAACTTTGCACAAACCCTTCTTGCCTTTGCAGGCAGTATATAAGTCGGAACGGCCGGGATCGGTCGACTATATCCTAAAGCTGCCATATAACTGATTGATCGGAAATGCCATAACTTCGTTGCTTTTAAAGTTAGAAGGATGGGATTTTCAATGGATGCCTCTTTGGGCAAAATAATTCGATGTGCCAAATTTCATAAGGATCGACCGACTATATACGATCCGTTATATATCTAATAATATAAGATGCGTGGCCACCTAGCGGACTGCACCTCAACTGCAAGGGTGTATAAGCTTCGGCTCTGCCCGAAGTTAGCTTTCCTTTCTTGTTATACCCTTGCAGATGGTATTATAATTTTGATCAAAAGTGTGCAACGCAGTGAAGGAGATATCTCCGACCCAATACAGTATATATATTCTTGATCAGGATCACCTCCTGAGTCGATATAACAATGTCCGTCTGTTCGTCTGAGCGTCTGTCCGACTGTCTGTTTCTACGCAAACTAGTCTCTCAGTTCTAAAGCTATCGAGTTAAAACTTTGCACACACCCTTCTTTCCTTTGCAGACAGTATATAAGTCGGAACGGCCGGGAACGGTCGACTATATCCTAAAGATGCCATAAAACTGATTGATCGGAAATGCCATAACTTCGTTGATTTTAAAGTTAGAAGGATGGGATTTTCAATGGATGCCTCTTTGGGCAAAATAATTCCATATGCCAAATATCATAAGGATCGGCCGACTATATACGATCCATTATATATCTAATAATATAAGATGCGTGGCCACCTAGCGGACTGCACCTCAACTGCAAGGGTGTATAAGCTTCGGCTCTGCCCGAAGTTAGCTTTCCTTTCTTGTTATACCCTTGCAGATGGTATTATAATTTTGGTCAAAAGTGTGCAACGCAGTGAAGGAGACATCTCCGACCCAATAAAGTATATATATTCTTGATCAGGATCACCTCCTGAGTCGATATAACAATGTCCGTCTGTTCGTCTGACCGTCTGTCCGTCTGTCTGTTTCTACGCAAACTAGTCTCTCAGTTCTAAAGCTATCGAGTTAAAACTTTGCACACACCCTTCTTTCCTTTGCAGACAGTATATAAGTCGGAACGGCCGGGAACGGTCGACTATATCCTAAAGCTGGTGTCCGCGTATAGCGGACTGCACCTCAACTGCAAGGGTATATAAGCTTCGGCTCTGCCCGAAGTTTGCTTTCCATTCTTGTTTTACCCTTGCAGAGGATATTATAATTTTGGTCAAAAGTATGCAACGCAGTGAAGGAGACATCTCCGACCCAATAAAGTATATATATTCTTGATCAGGATCACCTCCTGAGTCGATATAACAATGTCCGTCTGTTCGTCTGACCGTCTGTCCGTCTGTCTGTTTCTACGCAAACTAGTCTCTCAGTTCTAAAGCTATCGAGTTAAAACTTTGCACACACCCTTCTTTCCTTTGCAGACAGTATATAAGTCGGAACGGCCGGGAACGGTCGACTATATCCTAAAGATGCCATAAAACTGATTGATCGGAAATGCCATAACTTCGTTGATTTTAAAGTTAGAAGGATGGGATTTTCAATGGATGCCTCTTTGGGCAAAATAATTCGATGTGCCAAATTTCATAAGGATCGACCGACTATATACGATCCGTTATATACCTAATAATATAAGATGCGTGGCCACCTAGCGGACTGCACCTCAACTGCAAGGGTGTATAAGCTTCGGCTCTGCCCGAAGTTAGCTTTCCTTTCTTGTTATACCCTTGCAGAGGGTATTATAATTTTGGTCAAAAGTGTGCAACGCAGTGTAGGAGACATCTCCGACCCAATAAAGTATATATATTCTTGATCAGGATCACCTCTTGAGTGGATATAACCATGTCCGTCTGTCCGTCTGACCGTCAGTCTCTCAGTTTTAAAGCTATCGAGTTGAAACTTTGCACACACCCTTCTTTCCTTTGCAGGCAGTATATAAGTCGGAACGGCCGGGATCGGTCGACTATATCCTAAAGCTGCCATATAACTGATTGATCGGAAATGCCATAACTTCGTTGATTTTAAAGTTAGAAGGATGGGATTTTCCATGGATGCCTCTTTGGGCAAAATAATTCGATATGCCAAATTTCATAAGGATCGACCGACTATATACGATCCGTTATATACCTCATAATATAAGATGCGTGGCCACCTAGCGGACTGCACCTCAACTGCAAGGGTGTATAAGCTTCGGCTCTGCCCGAAGTTAGCTTTCCTTTCTTGTAATACCCTTGCAGAGGGTATTATAATTTTGGTCAAAAGTGTGCAACGCAGTGAAGGAGACATCTCCGACCCAATAAACTATATATATTCTGAATCAGGATCACCTCCTGAGTCTATATAAGAATGTCCGTCTGTCCGTCTGTCTGTTTCTACGCAAACTAGTCTCTCAGTTCTAAAGCTATCGAGTTGAAACTTTGCACACACCCTTCTTGCCTTTGCAGGCAGTATATAAGTCGGAACGGCCGGGATCGGTCGACTATATCCTAAAGCTGCCATATAACTGATTGATCGGAAATGCCATAACTTCGTTGCTTTTAAAGTTAGAAGGATGGGATTTTCAATGGATGCCTCTTTGGGCAAAATAATTCGATGTGCCAAATTTCATAAGGATCGACCGACTATATACGATCCGTTATATATCTAATAATATAAGATGCGTGGCCACCTAGCGGACTGCACCTCAACTGCAAGGGTGTATAAGCTTCGGCTCTGCCCGAAGTTAGCTTTCCTTTCTTGTTATACCCTTGCAGATGGTATTATAATTTTGATCAAAAGTGTGCAACGCAGTGAAGGAGATATCTCCGACCCAATACAGTATATATATTCTTGATCAGGATCACCTCCTGAGTCGATATAACAATGTCCGTCTGTTCGTCTGACCGTCTGTCCGTCTGTCTGTTTCTACGCAAACTAGTCTCTCAGTTCTAAAGCTATCGAGTTAAAACTTTGCACACACCCTTCTTTCCTTTGCAGGCAGTATATAAGTCGGAACGGCCGGGATCGGTAGACTATATCCTAAAGCTGGTGTCCGCGTATAGCGGACTGCACCTCAACTGCAAGGGTATATAAGCTTCGGCTCTGCCCGAAGTTAGCTTTCCTTTCTTGTTATACCCTTGCAGAGGGTATTATAATTTTGGTCAAAAGTGTGCAACGCAGTGAAGGAGACATCTCCGACCCAATAAAGTATATACATTCTTGATCAGGATCACCTCCTGAGTCTATATAAGCATGTCCGTCTGTCCGTCTGT